>NC_081166.1:14193225-14493225 GCF_012432095.1 Onychostoma macrolepis | reverse complement strand
GATTTCCATGCATGTCTGTTAGCAGTGGGTGCTCTCAACAAGACCATGCAATGCACATAATTAGTGTTTAGGATTTAGTGATCAGTCCAGTTTATCTGCATTACGAACTGTCAGTTTGCATGATGGGTTTGTGTTGTTGTTCCTGCTTGTAGGAAACATTGTCATTAACTTTTAATTTACCCTGTAGTGTTAATTTAGTGAGGACATCGGAAAATCTGCCAATGCTTTGTTTTTAACGCTGGCATCATTAATCACTTGGTTTGCTTGAACGGCAATGGCTTTGTAGTTGAATTATCCCAGATGCAACAATAACATGTCGTTACATGGCACAGAAAGACGTCCTCAGCGCAGGGTACCAGAACAGAGGAGCTTCTGTCATTTGCTGTGAATTCTTTGTTCTTTGAAGCTAAAAAACATCTTGTATCAGGCATAGCATCACAAATCCACTTTATTTTGCCTCCACCCAGTTTCTTAGTGTATCATTTCTCTTTTCTTCCAAAACTTTCCTGTTCTCTTCTTCCACCCCCCTCCGGTTGATGTTGCCTTGTCCGTTGGCCCTGTGACTCTGAAGTGTGAGGAGATTTTTAGGCAGTGAGGAATGTTTTTCGCAGATACTCGTCCCAGCTGTGAAAACTCACTCCGTACAAAACACAGTCCATCAGTTGGCTCTCTCATTCACTTTTCTTCTCAAATGTTTTTTATAGATGGAGAAGGAAGGAGGTAATGACATGTAACCACAGTCCTTATTGTAGATGAAAATATTTAAATATATAATTTTTTAATGTCAAAGAGGGGGTTTGGTCTGTGTGGGTGAATGTGTGGTCAGGCTATTGATCTGTGGGTAAAGTGGAAACACATGTTCTCCTCTTCCAATCCCTTTGTGAGACTCAGATGTCAGATCTCATGTGCTTATTCATAGAATTGATGCCACACCTGGATAACAACACTAGTATAAGTCATTTAATTGCATTAATCAAGTGAATGTTAACAAAACTGTTAAATTAGTCCCATCAGAGTGAATGTATTTTTATTTGTTTTTAAAAGGTTTCTTGCATCATACTGGTTATTGCCCAGTATTGATGATTGTATTATTATTATTATTATTATTATTATTATTATTATTATTTATTTTTTTTATATTTTTTTTTTCTGCTAATTTAAAACATTTCTCGTAATTTAAATTACTGCAAAGATTTAACCTAGTAGGAGTAACCACATAAGCATCAAAAATGTTTTGACATTGACAAAATGTTTGATTTATTTATAAGTAGCGAAAGTATTAATAATTAATATTAACAGTATTAATATAATAATTTTGCATTTATTTTGTCTAATTATTTGCTCTAACAGTATAAATAATATCAAATGAATTATTATTAGTTTTGTGCAGGATTCATTATCACTGCATTGCTGTTTTCTTATATCTTTGCTGTTGCTGAGTGGGGGAAAAAAAAAAAAAAAACAGCACAAGGGCCTATAGGCAGTTTACTCTCTGCATACAAATGTACCTTTGAGTGTATGCAGAAATATGTCTGTTCAACTATGGACACTGCACCATGTTGACATCCATGAAATGGATACTATTGTTTTCGTTCCTGCCCTTCACATGGGGCCTTTGAAACATCTTTCGCTGATCACTCCTGTCACCAGCAGGAGTATTTGTAGTCTGAAGGCTGCTCTCTTTTGTGTGCACAGGCTTCACAGGAGAAACAGCTCCTAAAGTTGGCAATACCAAACTACAACGGAGAGCTCTTAGGTAAGATCCTCATTTTTATATAACTTGGATTTTGAGTGCTTTTATAAGCTCAATGGAAAAGATCCACACCAACAGAAATGCAGTCTTTTTAAATGTCTTGTATAAGGCTTGAACAAATTTAATAGGACTACATTGTGTACCTCCAGATGTGGGATGTTTGTTTTTAATAGAATGTGGAATATTTATTCTCCCAACTAATTGTTTTTGTCCTGTACGGTGCTTTGGCATTATTTGCTGTTGGGAAAATATTTCTTAACCTTATTACCCTTGTTACTACTTTAATAAAAATACTTTTTCCATTTGTGGAAAATCACTTTTTTATGTGAAGATATTGCATTTCACATTTTTTGGATTGAACTGTGTGATTTCTGCCAAGATTCAGATCTCTTTTCAGGTGCTGCTTCAACAAAAGCAGGCAATTCTGAGGCCTCTTGTTTCTGTTATAAACATTATATGCAAAATATATTGAAATTTCAGGCTGGTTTCTCTTTCTCTCCAGCTTCCAGAAAGAGTTCTTGTTTGAAGAGAAAGACGAGGGAACTAACAAAGAATTACATGTCAGTCTGCTGGGAAATACACCCAAGGGTAAGTGCAATATACACCAACGTTTCAGCTGTGTGGTTCTTTATCATGACTATTATATCAGTTCAGTTCAGTTTGACTCTCTCTAAACCAGGAGCCATGAGCTCTGTCACAAACTTAGCAAGATTCACTTGACTTTATGTGAACACTAAATGATCTGTGGCTCTTAAGCCCGTTTAGTTTTACGGTGTCTTTCCCTGATATAGTCGCATTAGACATTCTGTATTCACATTAGACAAGAACAGTCTGCTAAAATGGCAAGTAAGAAAGTATACAATGCTAGTGCCTTGATCAAAGTTTACTAGACTGTATGGTCTTTCAATTAGCATTGTCTTGATGGTTCCTGGACACATGGAGGTCATTGGGTTGGGGGGATGGGACGTTGATGACCTATATTTGGTCTGCTGGGGGCCACCTGTTGTTGGGCAAGTTCTCTTGCTTACTGGCCCTAAAAATGTGACTGTTGTGTGAAAGAGAGTGCCGAGATACTTTGTAAAAGGGTTTGTACTGAAAGCCAATAAAGAAAATGGGTGAACATGATTTTGTGGAACTCTCGCAGGAGCAGCCTGCTTCTGGTAAGCTCCAAAAGACATTTTTGCATTTTTAAGTTGTATTCTGTCTTTTCGTTTTTACAAATGCTGCCAGTGGGCTAATACATGTTGTCAGTCTCTTAACAGACTTTTTTACAGCATATTTTGAATTGAACTTAAGCTTATTTTTATTGCTTGACTATATCTGAATTGATTTCTAAATGCATGTTCCTGGTCTTATTGTGAACAATTGTCCGTTGACGCCACATGGGCTGTTTATGTATTTGACAGCCAAATAGCAGTTTAGATATTTGTTTTAGTAAACTCACATTTGATTTGGCTCCATTCTAGTGCGTAATACCCACTTTTCACGTAAAATTAATTCTTGATGGATGAAATCAAGTCTACATTGTTTCCCTTTTTGTGTGTTTTGTAAATTTGCAGGTCACAGTAGGTGTTCACCTTACTGAAAAACTCATGACAGTGATTCATTCTTGGCTAAAACTTTGTATATTTCAGTTATTTTATGTCCCCCATTCATTTTGCCGTCATGAAGCTCTTATAGTTGTGTAATCCTGGCTTGTTAGAATCAGGTCTGTCTAATGTCAGATTCATACTGCTGTTTGTTCTTCCCCACTTTCCAAGTGGAAACTTGATTTAAAGCATGACATAACAAACACTCTCGCTGTGTTACTTTAAAATATATTGAAGTGTCTGGTAAATACATAAAAATAAATATAATGAATTGTTCTTTGACATTTTTATATCTTTGTCCATATGTCCACTTTTTTATGGAATTGATTAAACTAAGCAAGTAAGAAAACTTGACCTTACTTCAGGGTGTCTGCAGGTCTTAAAAAGTCTTAATTAGCCCTTCCACAAATTAAGGCCTAAAAAGATCTTGGATCAGAAACTGAGGCATGTAATTAAATGTAGCATACACTGCAAAAAAATGAATATCTTCCTCAGTATTTTTGTTTTGTTTTCCAATACAAAAATCTAAACATCCTTGAATCAAGATTAAGAGAATTAATGTGTAAAACAAAAGAACAAGCATTTGAAAATTAAGCAGATTTTTTTCTGAGGCAGATATTTAATATTTTAATCCTAAACATTTCATTTTGATCAATTTTTCATAAAACAAAAGGTTTACACTTGAAGGGGTGTGCATGATGAGACTGACATGACACCTTCATAATCATGACATGACAAGTCATGAATATGAAGGAGGTTTTATGCAGGTTTATGGCAACTGTCACTGAGTGTCATTCGCTCAGTTAATGCAAAGATGACATTGTTTGAGATGTCTTTGTTATGGGCTAGGGTTAGGGGTAAGGTTAGGTCAAATAATGTCATCTTTGCATTAAAAATGACATAACTGAGCGAATGACAGTTGTCATAAACCTGCATAAAACCTCATTCATATTCATGACTTGTCATGTAATGATTATGAAGGTGTCATGTCAGTCTTATGCACACCCCTTCAAGTAAAGTGTTACCAACAAAAGTTACTGTTTCGTCATTTTGCTTCTCAAGTAAATGCATCTAATTTAAGAATCTTTAGACATTTGCACTGGAAAACAATACAAAAATGCTGATGAAGGACATCTCTTTTTTGCGGTGTGATCTGAGGCTACAGTAAAACTATTTTTATGTAGTGGTTGGGAGCAGAGATATTCAAAAAAATGAATAAAAAGGGAAAATGAATAAAAAAAAAAAAAGGAGATTTGAGGTTTTTTTTTTTTTTTTTTTTTATCTTAAAGATATTCAATCTGCTACATATTTACATTTAAAGACTATTTTGAAGTATTGTGTTGTGTTCTGTTCAATTTATTCCTTTTAATTTTCTTTACTTGGTCTTAAAAAGTTTGTTACTTGACTACATGTAACAGAAAGAGAGTCTTCATTGCATCACTCCGATCTTTGCTTTGAATCCCAGAGAGACCAGGCTGAGAAAGCATTGTTAGAAACAAGTGTGCCGTGTGTACACACTAGCCCATGATGAGTCTCCTCTCAATCACTTCTCAGTCTCCTGGTGACTGGACACAGTTGAGTGTCATATTTCCATGGCTACAGCTGAAACAACATTCACTGAGGATGCACCTATGATTGGCTAACTTTTGTGGAAAGCCAGTCAGCCATGCTCCTAGCTAATGTCAGACGACTCTAAGCAGCTTTTGTTTTAGATAACACACTGGACTTTTGTCTCCTCAACTATTATTGGAATTGTCACTGTAGCTATGTGCCAGTATACTTTAGTGACACAGGCAGCAGTACTATATAAGGATCATGAAGGATATTTATTTTATTTGGAAAACAAATACAAGGGATGGGATTGGCATTTTTATGTTTACCACTCATTCTTTGGTCTTACTGTAGGAAAATGTTAGTGTTGCCAAAGAGCTCTCAGAACTTAACAGGTTTATGAAGCTGCTGGATATGCCCAAATTCATCATGAAACAAGACTTGGTATTAAACACCAGCAAAGCTAAACTATGTAAGGATTAGACTGTCCTCATGTGCTGTGAAATGTTGTTTATCTTGCAGCATACAGGAAGCTCTACTTGTTTTTTTTTCTTAGTTTAAGAATTTAAAAATACAGGATACTGTTTACTACGTTTTAGTATTTGTAATGGTTTTGATAGATTTACTACTCCCTTGGTCTCTCATTCTTTTACCAGTCCATTCTCACTTTCCCTTTCTTTTTCTTTTTTTAGTCTCTGAATTAAGGAAACGTTTTGAGAGTGTAAGCTCGAGTCAGAGTTGGGACATGAACAGGTGAGAAGTTAAATCATTCTCAAAGCATGCACAGCCAAAGTTCAGTTAATGCAGGTGTCTGGCAACAATAACAGTCACAAAATTGTCAGGACACTTTAATTTCCCTTTCACCACACGTTTCAAGCTCTTCACCAGAATTAAAGTAGCATACGTATCCAAAAATACCACAATAACTGAATGTATAATAAATGTGTACACTATCATTTAAAAGTTTGATGTCATTACTGTTATTTTTTTTTTATCAAATAGACATAGCCTTGGTGAGCAGCACTAAAACCTTTCTTCAAAAACATTAAAAAATCTAACAGAATCTAAACTTTTGAATGGTACTGTATAAATATAACAAAAAGACTTAACTAATGAACATTTAAGTGTGTTTTTTAATTAGCAAAAGTTTTTTTTTTTTTCACATTTTATTTTCAGGTCCAATTCTGGCTAACAAACCATTAACTTTTGCCTCAATAAATTCCTAATTTGCTGCCTATTAATAGTTAGTAAGGTAGTTTTTAAGGTTGGGCAGGATTAGGGATGTAGAATATGGTAATGTAGATTAAATACTTTTATAAGTGCTAATAAACAGCCAATGTGTTAATAATAGGCATGCTAATAAGCAACTACTTAATAGTGAGAATTGGTACTTATACTAAAGTGTTACAGTTTTTTTTCTCCCCATATTAAAGGGTTACTCCACCCCAAAATGACAATTTTGTCATTAATCGCTTACCCCCATGTCGTTCCAAACCCGTAAAAGCTTCGTTCGTCTTCGGAACACAATTTAAGTTATTTTGGATGAAAACCGGGAGGCTCGTGAATGTCCCATTGACTGCCAAGTAAATTACACTGTCAAGGCCCAGAAAACTAATTGTTGAATAAAGTCATTATTTTTGTTTTCTTTGTGTACAAAAGTTATTCTTGTCGCTTCATAACATTCAGATTGAACCACTGATGTCAGATGGACTATTTCGATGATGTCTTTCAAACTTTTCTGGGCTTTGACAGTGTTATTTACTTGGCAGTCAATGGGACAGTCACAAGCCTCCTGGTTTTCATCCAAAATATCTTAAATTGTGTTCTGAAGACGAACAAAGCTTTTACTGGTTTTGAACAACATGGGAGTAAGTTATTAATGACAAAATTTTCATTTTGGGGTGGAGTAACCCTTTAAGAATTACACTTTAATATGCCCTTGTACCACTCCTGTTTATAGGAAAGAGCGAATTGCAAGACGTCTGGAGGGAATCGATAGTGACGCTCTCCAAAATCTCCCAGGCTGTGATGGTCTAGTTACCAATCGACTGCTAGAGGAGGACACTCCGAGATATACCCGTGCAGCAGACACCTGTGACCCCTGTACAGGTGAGAAATGTGTTTAATATGTTTATACTTTGAATCGTTCACTCACCTATAACATGAATGAGAAATAATGTGCATTAAATATCTTTATTTTAAGGTTGCATATCAGTAAAACAATGATAGGTTTGAGTTAATTAGAAAAGTTTAGGCAAACGGATTCTGTATAAACTATGTATTATCTTTATCTCTCTCATTGTAGTTTCTCTTCAGCACTATGGCAAAAATGACCCAAACTTCCCAAATCCGCACAGTGCAGAGGTTCAGTCCAGAACCCACACAGTCCAACCGGAGACTGTCTACAGCACTGGCTCCACTCATGTGGCAGAGCTGGACTCTAAAGCCGAAAGGATCGCACGCTACAAGGCAGAACGGCGCCGTCAGCTAGCAGAGCGCTACGGCATCTCTCTGGACCAGGAGTTGGAGACCGACTATACGGCTCGTTACTCCAAAACCTCCAGAGAGCCCGATGGCTCAGACCGACAACATAGGTCAAAGGTAGAAGGAGGAGATGGAGTGGAGCATAATGCTTACACCCCTAGCCATCATGTAGACAGGGCCAGCTCACACATTCACAACGATCCAGAGTCCATCTCCGAGCGCGAGAGGATGATGAATCTGGAGAACCAGAGGAGGGCACAGGAGCGGGATAGATTGCATGGAGGTGGAGGGGCACCTGACCCATCTGCATATATGGATGTATCAGGATCTGTCAGGGTCCCAGGGAAGGAGCCAGGGGCAATGGGGGTTCCCAGCTCGCCTAATGCAGGTCGAAGGACCATGATGCCATCTTCAAAACAGGGAGCATCTCCTGGTGATCTGTTTATTGAGCAGCAGGCTCACAACATCCTCCAAAGACACGGGTGAGTCTTCTCAGCATGATAGATCTAGTAGTATATATATATATATATATCACTGTCTTATTTTCCTTCACTTACTCTTTCCTTTCTTGGAAAGAATGTTGGCTGGTATTCCTGTGAATCTGTCTTTCACAGGTATTTTCCCCAAAAGAAATCCGTCAATTTGCAGGATTTGGCTTGCATACTGTTAGGAGTGTTTTAACAGCCCCCTAAAGATGGGTGGGCTCTGTTCAGAATGATACATTATCCATTAGCATTGACCTTTACTGTCCTTTTGGCATTCATTTCTTTATGGCATGGGTCAGTGCTCTGTGTGACGCATTGGAATTAAAGTGCGTGCCAAATTAAGCAACAAAAGATTCCAGCAGAATTAAAATTCCCAACATCAAGCCAAGCCAAAAAATTACAAATGAATATGATAAAGAATGATATTCAGGAAATACCCAGAGCACATTTGTAATGTCAGTGTAAAGTTTGATTGGTTAGTTAATGTGAACAAATGAGGACTTGGCCTTTAAAACCCTGTTCCCAGCAGGCCAAGCTCAATTTTCATAATTTATTTGAGGCCCTATTTTCTTTTCAGGAACCTAGTTTTTTTTTTTCTGAAGTTTTCCCCCACCTTTTTTTTTTGAAGAAGAAGCAGAAAAGAAGAATTGTTTTTTCCCCTCTCTCTAACCATAAACACTAAACTGTTGAGTGGTTCACTCTTTTGGGCGTTTCTCAACTAATTTAGCTCCTGTAGCCAGTCAACAAACCAGTGGTCACTTCAGACTGATTCAGAAGGAGACACCTTCTCTCCGATCAACTGGCCTTCCAGGTACCATACACTTGGGATTTATGGGTGTGTTTGACACCCTTCACTTAACAGTGGTCCCGCCTAACCTCATGGCCCTATCTCAAACCATCTCTAGTCCTGTCCTATAAACGTCCTTGCTGGTATGCGAGGTAAGAATGACTGTGACAGGAATCTTGTGTTTTCTAGTGGTTTATTGGATTGTAGTCTGGTGGTTCCACTTTACAACTTACTGTGGCTAGGAACTAGTGGTTGTGCGATATTGACAAAATATATTTGAGTTTTTTTTAGATAACAATAATTAAACAATTTTGCTGAGTGTGTTTTTGTGCTGGTACCTTGGCTGGTTTAGGCTTGTCATGGATACATAAATATGACACTAAAACCACCAGTAGATGGCAGCAAATTTTTGTTTTTGTTTCTTCTTTGCAAAGTGAGTGACATACTCGGTGTCCACTTACATATTGTTAAAACAACAGTTGCAATTATTAAGTCGCAGATGCTAAATATTGCACACCCCTACAAGGGACCAAACTTAGCCTGGAAGACTGGACCACAAAGTTGTAAATTATGTGACTGTTTCTTACTTAAGTGATCATAGTAGCAACCTGGCTTTACAAAGGGATAATAAGTGCTGGTTTAGTCTGTCAGGTTGTTAGGAACCAGCCAGGCAGAGGGCTCAGGGTGTGGTTTTGAGTTGGGCCTATCATTTCAGTAACAAAGTGGCCATCCTCGCACACATTGCTACCACCCATCCCATCCACGCTGTTAATGAGTGCTGTGGGTTTGAATTTGGTCAATCAACGTTTAGACCTCTTGCTGCAGTTTACCATTAACTCTTGCTAATATACTTCAGGCACAGTCCAGTTACTTTGTGTGTGTGTGGTTTATCCCTATATGGCAGTTATTGTCCTCATATTGTATTTCAGTACGTGGCTGAATCAAGTGTGTCCATGTTTGAGTTTGTGGTATTGTGTGGAAGAGAAAATTGTTGAGCTGTGAGTCACCAAACTCGACAAGATTGGAAATGCAGATCATTTGGCCTGCATTAGCTCAATATGCCAAATGGAGAGTGTGATAACTTGATTAGTCATGCAAAACACCAGAGCCAAGTTTGCTGGGAATCATTTCACACGCAAATTGTGTTCCTGTTTTGCATCTTTTTTTCCTCTATTCTTTCCCTGTTCTTTCATTCTCACTACTTATTCTTTTAAGTTCTTCCAGAGACTAAACTAGTTTAGTGTTTTATTTTACGTGGACATATTTCTCTTTTGCAATTCCTTGTCACTGAATGTCTGCTGACTTTAACAAACCCAATGTATATAGAAGAGATGTGTAGAGAAAGATGGGCTCTCCAGCACCTCCTCTGAAAAATCTACAGAGTATTTGCACAATCATTACCTTCTAAAAAAATATGGTTTCCTTTTGTTATAGTGATCAAGTCCGAGATTTAGATGATTTTTGAGTTAATGTTTAACTGCCATAAATTTGCATTTGAAGTCAACATGAAATTTTATTGAGATATTTAAATACGTGATATTGGTCTTATTGTAAACACAGACTTTAAATTAAAAAGCGTCTGTGTTTATATTAGCATTTAATTTTTTTAAAATTTATTTATTATTATTATATTTTTTATTAACCATATCTCTTGGCTACATTTTGAATGATATTTTTCTAATTTAGCCTTGAAAATACAGTCTGCTTAGAGGAGGTTAAAAACAGTTCACATGACTCAACAATTACAGAGCGCAGTGCATGGCTTCACTTAAACAAGGGTCCAGAGGAGCTCAACGGAGTGCATGGTACCATGTGTGAGGGTATAGATGGCAGCCGTCAAGCTCAGGTCTGGAGAAACCGCTTTTATCAGCTAGAGGAGTGTGGGATAGAACTCATGAAAGAGTGATGTGTAGAGAATGGTTAAATTGTTTGCTAACTTCTGTTTTTAACAGTATTATGGCTCTGAGCTGATGGAAAGCCAGCATTAATGTAGGTGAACAGGTGGAGATGAAGAGGTAGACACACAAACAGTGTAACCCTATAAGAAACAGACATTTTTAAAAGGGTTATAGGAAGTTTTCTTGGTGATATAAGTCTCTTCACTGGTAGTGCACTGACTGCTAAAACTTTTGTATGAGAATCTTTTGCCTCCCCCTACTGAGAACTTTGATTCTGCTGACCTAACATAAAGAACCAGTCATCTCAAAATAAGCTAGTTTATCAGCAAACCTTTCTCACCCAGCATGTAATGAAATGCTGTGTAGTGTGAAATTAGCTGGTTGTTTAGATGTCCATAGCTATAAATCTATTAGATAATATATAAGGGAGAAACCGCCTTTATGTATCAAAATGGTTTTAGCTTTTTCTACAGTTCACAGAAAAGCTTATTCAGAATTCTCAATGCAGAATCTTTTGGTTTTTCAGTCATTTGTCATCTGAAGCAGGGCTTTTCAAACTGGGGTCTGTGGAACCCTAGGAGGCTCTAAGGAAGTCGGGGACCACGGTTAATTTGGAAAAAGAAAATATTTGATTTAAACTTCATTTTTTCTCTTCAGATTTATTCATGCTACACTGCAGATATTTTCCATTTGCCAATTGTTTAAAGGGATAGTTCACCCAAAAATTGTCATGTTCTCACCCTCATGTCGTCCCCATTGACTTCAATAGTATTTCTTTTCCTACTATGAATGTCAGTGGGGACCACTGTTTGGTTCTTCATTCTTTTAATATATCTTCTTTTGTTGCTGGAACGACATGAGGGTGAGAACATGACAAATCTTTCATTTTTGGGTGAACTATTCCTTTAATGGTTTTGTAATTTGGCATAGTATGAATAACATAAAATTGTATAAAAGCTAATTATTTAATTTTGCAAACATGTTTTCTTAATTTTCACAGTTATTTTCACGTATGAGCCATTTATACTGTTTCAAGACAGTATAAATGGCTCATACGTGAAAATATAGTTGCCTATAAACAGTTTGGGATTTGAGGATCTGTTATCATAGTTAGAAAGCCTCTGATTCAGTAGACTGACCTTTTGTTTATGTTTTGACTCTAATCACTATTTTGAGATTGTTTCAGTATGTTCCAGTTGTTTGAAATATCACAGTTGTTTTGCTGCTCGATTTTTGTTACAGTAAGCGCAACTTTTTTCACATGGTTCTCATTATTCCAACCACTGAAAACATCAACTTTTATTAGTGTCTCAGTGTTTTATATTTTATTTCAAACACTGTCAAAGTTGTTGTTTAACCACATTCTAATAAGCAGAAACCATACTGAGTTACTTCTACTGGTTCTGTGGCTTGGGTTGTTTTGGTTGGATCAGAATTTCTTGCTTCCACTCACTTCCGGGGCCATGAAATGGTTCTGTTTTTTTCTTTTCTTCTTTTGCAGAGTCAGTTAATATCTCATTAAAGTCTAAGTAACCAACCCTTTTCTCCTCTTCTGAAGAATCCGAGTTAGAGAGAGACTGGCCCGTGATGAGCCGTTTCACAGGGGTCAAACAACAGAAGGACCTGCATACAACCAGTTTCCTCAATCATACCTCGATATCTCCCTCACAATCGGAACCTCCCTGATACTCCAGCCAAACAGTGGCTGACCCACCCTGGACAAGACGAACGCCATGACCTGGGGTGCCAGAGCTATTTCTCTATGGGCAGCGAATCTGTTTCCAGGCATAAACTAGAGATTCAAGAAGTGCTTGAACCAGAGGGAAAACAGGATGTGAGGACAGTGGGGCTCCTGCGGAGCAGGAAGGCAGTTTTACCTTCTGAAATTCGTCGGAAAGAACGGAGCACTGAAGACCCGTGCCAAGGAAGTACCGACAACGTAGAGATAAACCCAGGCATCAGTCTGCACAGAAGGGAGGATATTGCAAATGACCCCAGAGGGCGCCGTGGAGGTCAGTCAAGACGGGAAGTTTACACAGAGCATGTGTCCCGACTTCAGGCCGCCGAGTCTATGCAAGCAAGAGCTCGAGAGGCCCATAGAAGGGCTGACGGTAGCTGCTATGCCCCAGTCCAGACCTCCAGTGACAGATATATGCCAAAACCTCTGGATACTGGAAATGTCCAACAGAATGCCATCCAGAACCTAATCAGAGAGCCTGCCCCTCAGGAGAAAGTGCCTAATGGCCATCGCCTTTCCCACGATGCAAGGATTTCAGTTGCCCAACTCCGCCACACCTACCTGGAAAGTGTTGCGAGTCCCCGGAAAGCCGAACTGTAGGTGGTGGTACATTATCATTACGTGTCGACTTACTAACATTATCTAACATTGATGATTAACACGCAGTTAATCAAAATCTCATCTAATGTAACTGCTTGGAGAATTAAATGTTAGAAGAGACATTGTGATCTTACAGAGGAATCGCTCATTCATAGTTGACCAGCAGATTTTTAATGCTCTATTCTTTCAGCCATCATACTGCTCGGCTTGTCTAGTGCGCACTTTGTCAGTAATAATTAACCATTTCTGCCTGTCTGTCTTCTTACCTTGGCTTGGCAGCTTTGTATTTCTAGAGACAATTATGTGTTTACGCTAGTTGTGCTGACAAAATAATTCTTAACCACTTTTTATGTTTGTTGGGTTTTCATTAGTTCGTTTAACCCACTATGAGGACGCTCAGATGAAATATTCATCCAGCATTAGCATTTTGCCTGTGCACCTGCCATTCTTCAATGCTGCCTTGTTTAGTCATGCTTTGTGACGTAATAGGGCAGAAGAGGTGCCTCCAGATACACATGCACCCTGGAGAAGTGAGAGAGTCAAAGATCGCTCATCTCGTCGCCCTTTGCGGTATATATGTCCCACTGAGAATAGAAAGACATCTGAGAGGTTTAGAACGCAGCCTGTCACATCAACTGAGCGTGAACAGTCGGACCGGTAGGCATTTTGAGTAGTTTTATGCACGATATTGTAGAGTTGTCCTGGAGTGCAAATTTAAAATTACACTTGATGTGCAGAAAACTAAACCCAGAGTGGTTTGAAATGTATTTTTTAAATTTACCTTTTTTAACTGCACTGTATTTATGCGCTGATTACTTCAAGTTAGCTTTTAGCTCACTAAATAATTTTACTCCTTTAACACACTGTATACTGTTTTTGTGTATTGGATTCTAATCCAAAGGTTTGGTCAGTGATTTTAATGAAAGGCTCTTTTGTTGTCATTTTTTTCTTCTTCTTCCATTTCTGTGGCATGTTGCGAAATCTATAATTCTGTCAAACGCTGTGGCTTAAGCAGGCCTGATTATGTTTTCTGCACTTTCCCACTAGCTGCTTTATGTATTTTCCTGATTCTCTTTTTCCTAAATATGCTGCTGCTTTTGTCTGCTTACACTATTGCAAGTCAGCTGGTTGACCTAATCATTTTAAAATCCAAAATGATTTGATGTTTATTTGTAACCATTTTTTAAGACTTAAACTTTTGTTCTCTTTAGGTCTCATCTAAGCCCTGAACCACTGAGCCCTGAAGGTAAGTCGTTTTTTTTTTTGCATACACAACACAAGGTTTAATATAGCATATTTTTTCTATTGTGTCATTTTAAAATAGAAAGTCACTCTAGTCACTTTAGTTGCTGTCTTGCGGTCTGACTTGTGTATACAAACTTTGTGATGGGGCAGGATGACACAGTAACATTACAAAACTTTTGCGTTAGTAATACAAACTGACATGCTGATAGTACATACAATTATTGAAACAAATGTGTTGCTCAATATTTTTATATACATTATAAAAATATTTAATACATTTAATACATTTTAGTATTATTACACTGCAAAGAACAACATTTATTTGGGAAAATAAATCAGTCTAATGCATCCTTGCTGAATAAAAATATGCTGAATTAATGCTGACCCTAACATTTTCGACAGATAAAGTTTGAGCAACCTTGAGCAACATGTAAAAATAAACGAATAGTATTTGATACTTTGACATTAAACTTTGGTTAATCTTTGAAGCACAAATTAAGATATTTTTAATGAAACTTAATGACACATGAATCTAAGTTTTGGTTTCCTGAACTTTCAGTGGAGGTATAGAAGTCTCTCTAGTTTCATTAAAAATAACCTAATTTGTATTTTGAAGATTAACACAAATTCTATGGGTTGGAAGCAACATGAAGGTGAGGTAAATGGTCACAGATTTTCATTTTTGGGTGACATGTCCCTTTAAGTGTTGCATGAATCATGTCACACTTTATATTAGAGCAGATTTTAATATAAACGTTGCATTTAGTGTCTTATTTCATTGCTGTGTCTTATTTAAGGTAACCTTTGTGAAATCAGAGTAGAGAAGCAGAAATTTGCTTGTGAAATCTTTCTACCATGTGTTTAGCATTGTGTTTGTCCTCTGAAAGTCATGGGATTTCGTGAAATAGTTCTCATGAAAAGGCTTCTGACTCATTCTTTTCTTCTTCTCTTCCTGTGTTTTTCCAGTGGATGAAGAGAAGTTGGATGAGAGGGCAAAGCTGAGTGTAGCCGCCAAGCGCTCTCTTTTCAGGGTATGGGTGTGTGTGTGTGTGTCTGTGCTTCTGTTCCAAACCCTGAAAGTGAGCTGCTTCATTCTACTGTCTGTAAACAGAGAGCATCCTAACCAAAGTCTTTTTAAGTGGCTTATTTGAAACGCTCTGTGTTGGCCACAACCCTGCCAATGGTTATGCAGACCACACAAATATTGCTCATTATCTTCATACATGAAGTGCACATAAGAATCGACCACAGCTCTGTTGATTCCAATGGAGTCTGATGTTAGCATGTTGCTAAGCTAACTATTTGATGCTGTAATAAACAACAAATGCATAACACACTAATATTGGGTGAAGTGCTGCATTTTAAATTAGATAGCACAATCTAATTTAAATTTCAATTGTTACTTTTCAGTGCTGAATAAAATATACCTCTATCGTCCTGCTATCTGAATGAAGATTAAAAATTACAATTTTCTCAGAGCTTGTGGCAATGAGTTCTGGGATTACCCCCACCCCCAGTTCAGTTCGCTCTTTGATATAGTCCAAAACAAGATCTCTTTTGCTGCCTGTTGATAGAAACATGACATTGGTGACTAACAATGTTGCTTAAGCTTTCAGTTTTCTTGTTTTTGGAACAGAACTTGTCTGTCTGTCGTTGTACATGCTTATTAATTTGGCATTCCAAGAATTGTGTAAAGAGGACACACCTCAGTCCATCACCCCTCAACTCTCACACCATACAAAAATGCACATTCCTCAAATATGACATTTGAAATGCCAGGAAATAAATTGTGTCCAACACAATTTAGTGAGTCTAATAGAACCCTGAGTTAAAGGAAAAACATCTGATATCTTGAACAAGCTAGTAAAGTTCCTCAAATGCAGCATTTTAGTGTTTTTTTATTTTTTGTTTATATTAATTTTGTTAGAAGTTATTGTGCAAAGCTTTCATATAAAGTCTTCCTGTTTCTTAGGAGCTTGAAAAGACTTCAGATGGTTCAGTTTTGAAGGCATGGAGCCATAACCCTGCTGTTGAACGGAGGCTGAGGAGAGGTCAGGATCGCTCCCGCACTCAGCCCGTCACCTCGGAGGAAGTAGTCATCGCTGCTACGTAAGTGTTATAGTATGTGACATGTTCAATAATTCAGGTTGAGGGCACAAAAACCCCCAAATGTTTACTTTTGTTAGCTTCAACATTTACATCAACATGAATATTTAAAAGATTTGTCAAGATATAAACTACAGTTCAGTGGTGGGTCTGTAACATTTTTTTATGTTTTTGAAATAAGTTTCTTAAATTCACTATTTATTTGATCTAAAATACACTAAAAACAGCAATGTTGTGAAATATTACTACAATTTAAAATAACTGTTTTCTGTTTTAATATATTTTAAAATGTTATTTATTCCAGTCACTGCTCAATCATTCTAATATGCTGATTTCATGCTCAAGAAACATTGTTTAAAACAGTTGTGCTGTTTAATATTTTTGTGGAAATCGTGAATTTAAAAAAAAAAATATTATTCTTTGATGAATAGAAAATTCAAAAGAACAGCATTTATTTTAAGTATAAACCTTTTGTAACAATATACAAGTCTTTTCTGTCACTTTTGGTCAATTTTAAATTGAATAAAGTTGTATCTTTTAAAAGAAAAATGTTAATGACTCCAAACTGTAGTGTAAGCATCATATATGTATCGGTCAACAAATGAATCAGTCAGAAAGAGCTTTTTTGCCAAGTGTTTGTTTTGGTGACAGAAACTTACAGTACACACAGACTACAACAACACGCAGATAACAAAAGTAAAGCGATATAGAGATAGATATAGATATAGATATAAACAAAAATAGACACACGCTCTATTTACACAGTTTTTTCCTTTAAATTCTATCCTTTCCTTTTCTTTCGTGTGGTGTATGTAGCTATGATGTTTTCTTCATTTTCCTTCAGTTTTTTCCTGTCTCTGTTTCTTTCCTTCTGCTCTGTGTGGTTTAAAGTGTCCCTGGCCATCTGTCACAGTCCGTGACTGTACAAACCTCTGTAACGCGTGTTCCTAGTCCCACTCTAGTCAGCAGCTCTGTGACCAAATACAGGTACCCAGGACACACATACAGACACTCCCATGAGCGTGTGTGTGTGTAATACAGGCATGGCCACTCTCATCAATACTAATGTTTGTCACTGAGAGCTTGCATGTTCACAGATTTTTCTTTACAAAAATGTCTCTTTCTTTAGATTCACACATCATGATGAAAGCGCTCAACGATTGTATTGTGAAATATAATTACAATTTAAAATAATTGTTTCCTATTTTAAGATATATTTTAAAATACAGTCTTCAATGTCACATGATTTTTCAGAAATCATTTTAATATACACATTTGGTTTTATTTACAACTTTGAAAAGTCAAATTAAGAACCAGCACCCTCTTGTGGTATTTTCAAGCCAATACAGAGTATTAGTTACTAGAATTAAGAGTGAGAATTTCAAAAGCACACCCACAATTTCATGACTACAAATAAATTTATCATTATCATCACTGACTTGTGCTATAATATGTTGTTAATGATTTGTACGTTCATGAAATGGTAACAGTTGTTAAATGCATCTGAATTACTTGGGAAAGTATGACACATTTCTTGGAGGGATTTGAGTCGCTTGTTTGTTTTTTTTTGCTTCATCAGCAACAAGTTCAGCATATAAACTCCATGACATGTTTATCTGCACATGCTACTATAATCTTAATATTAAGAAAGGTTTTATTTATTATTTGTCCTTGAAAATGTTTAACACAGACATTTATTCATTTGTGTGGATAAATTGACTGCTGAAAGAACAACACATTCAAAATGTTTCTTTGTGGTTACCTTTACAATGCTTTATTCATACTGTAACATGAATCACAATTGCTTGTATATTCTATGCATGCACGTGTGTTTAATCCAAGTTTATGTAAGTAGTTATTTACACAAAATGTTGTAATTCTTTAGTATTATCATAATTATATATGATAAATACAGTCATGCAGCCCAGCCTTACAGGTAATATAATGGAATTAATATGACACACTTAAGTGTCTGGTGTTGATGTGTCCTACAGCTTGCAGGCATCATCTCAGCAGAGCTCCATGGTGAGGGAACAGGCCAGAGAGGTTCGACTGGCTCAAGAGGCAGTGGAGACGGATCGAGCTCACCACGCATCTCCAGGGGAGGATGGCCAAGAGGAGCCAGACCTTTCCACACTGAGTCTGGCAGAGAAGATGGCACTCTTCAACCGCCTGGCACAGCCGTTCAGCCACGGCCCTCGGGCCAGGGGAGACACTCGGTCACGTAGGAGTAATGCCCGCTACCAGACTCAGCCAATCACACTAGGAGAGGTTGAACAGGTACGTAACATTTCTGTCTCTTCATTAAACAATCAGACCACGCTTATTCATGCCACATTTGGGAATTGTATCAGTTTAGTACATTACTCATCATGTAATTTAAATCATGAATCATGACTTGTCATTAAATTAAGCACATATGGGTGTGATCTTTGGGTGTGCACATGCTTTTGGCCGTATAGTGTATGTCAGTTAAATACTGGAGGAGAAGAGAAAAGACTAAAACAATGAAGCTATAAAGTAAAGAAATTTCTGGCTGATGAATTACATTCTCCAAGTAGGTACTTTTTTTTTTTTTGTTTGTTTGTTTTTAATGCATACTTTGCAGCCTTTAAAAATTATATTCTGTAAAGTATTAATGTGTGTAGCGTGAACACATTAATAAGGATTTTTTTTTCTAATCAACCGAAATGTTTAGAAATATTGTTATATTTGTGCTCATATCGCCCACTGTTACCATGTACCCTGATTTAAGTTTGTTGGGCATATGTTGAAGTATTACATCCACAGACATGCAATCAATCTTAGTTCAACACACACAGACACATACGATTGAACATTTAAAGGGGTTTGTCTCTGATGCAGGATGATTCTGATTCTGAGATGTTTGACGAGGAATCGGAGTTCTCAGAGCTTCTGAGTGATCTGGAACATGTGAGGATACCAGAGTCCTCTAGAACCGTATGATATTTCTTAGAAACCAAGGTTTTACTCAGCCTGCAGTAAAACCATTGTCCCGTGTCTTAGAAGCAGTTGTCCTAATGCTTCAGCATATAATTATGTCCCTTTGTGCCAGTAGGCTGAATTCAAACATTTCTTTTAAGCATCTTGCTTAGATGATCATACAGCCCCAAAGAAGGCATGGAAGTAAATGCTTCTGTTTGTGAATGTAGCTCCGGATTGCTGGTAGATCAAGTACAGGCTTCACAGTCTTTATGTGCTTTTGAAATGGAGTTGAGAAATGTTAACAGATATGATGTTTTGTTTGTTTATTGTGTTTTATGTATAAACATCATTAGTACTGGGTTACTCTGCAAAGAAATTTGCTATAGTGTGTTTTGCTTTCTGTGATTTAATTCTGTGACGAAGCATGGAAAAAATGTGAAAATGCAGACTGGAATGTGTCTTGAGTTAAGAAAAGAACTATTTGTAATCACTGTGGGCTATAGATAACTATTTGTATAGCCCGTTTCTAATCGCTTTTTGGGCTTTCTCACATCTGGAGCATTTGTTTTGGAACCTGGTGTGTTTTCTCCGTTAGTTCGGGTTCATTTAGGCATATATGATCACAGTAAACATTCTGTTACTAAAATAATCATTCTGACATCATCTGATCATGTCTTGGCCCGATTGAAAACTCTGGGGTGGTGGTTTGTGGTGAGAAAGCAATCCGACCACTGCAGTAAGATGCTGCTGCTTTACAGTAACATTTCCCACATACTGCCCACCCCTACTCATTATTGTTCTTTTCTATACTTACTATTATATGAATATTTAAATTGTCACACTCCATGCATTGTGATCAAGCAGTTCTCTAAAGGAAGTCAGTTGTGTTTCAGTTGTTGTCATTGAAGATGTTCTGTGTTTTTGCCTATGAAGACTCCCTAATGAATGAGTGGGAGGTTTTGAGTGTTTTTAGGAGAAATGTCACTGCTGAATGCTTACTTTATTTGGAAATCAATGATCTTATTCTGAATGTACACCGCAACTCTGCCTAAAGCCCTGCTGACACAGTAGTGCTAAACTTAATTGATATTATCTGTGACTCAGTGTGTCTGTTTCTGAGGGCATGATGGGAACAGACGGGTCCAGTATATAAAGGGCATGGCTTTGTGAATGGTTTTGTTATTGGCTGATTTGATGCTTGCCTTTCAGCTACAGGAAATTCACTAAGTCAGCCTCTGATTAGTCAGCATGATTGACGTGTGTCTGCTGATGAACTGTTGATGAATGTGCTGTTTCCTGCCCATGCTGACTCACTTTTTGTTCTCATCTCATACCTCTCTCTTTGCTCAAATCTTTCTTCTACCCTTTCCTTTTCTGCTCAAACTCTTCATCCTTCTCTTTTATTTTGCTCTTGTAGCTGCAGCCTGCAGGTGGAGCTCGTTTTGCATCCACCTCTAACTCGGCCCTGAGATCTTCGACCGTTTCCACTGAACATGCTGGTGACATCCACCTGACCATGCCCAATGTATCTGGCCCTGCCTACTATGAGCAGACCCTCTCCCCACCTTGCCAACCTCAAACTGCTCATCAGAATCCAGATGTGTTCCCGGTGGCCCAAGGAGAAAAGCAGTTATTGAGCATGGGGAAGAGGAAGCTCCCCTCTCCAGAGAGCATGAAACAGACACCACACTCTCAACCGGAGTATAAAGGGCACAATGAGGCTCTGGTGACCCCTCAAGACCCTTCAGAAACAGATGGAGAGCACAAGTCAAAGGCAGCCATATCAGGTAGAGGAATATAGGTGATGTGTTTGTTTTCTAAGTGGCACATCTCATACGTTTCTGTACTTCTATGTAGTTATTTAACACTTCTTTTCTTTTTCTTTTTTACCTGTTTTTCCTAGTTAATAATATGGTGGGATGCTCTCTGTAAGAACAGTGTACATTTACTGATATATAGTGAAACATGTACAAGTTGGTGACGCATCATCCAATACATATTTTATTATTACGGGAAATAGATGGACGCAGTTGTTTATTTAGTTGTAATTTAATTTTGTCTCACTGTTTGGGTAAGATGAGCCCCTAAATAGGACAGATAGCCCCCTGGGAGAAAATTCAGGTCACAGCGGCCATTGGATATTTACTAAATATGCCATATATATCTGATATCATTAAATAATACTTCCAAGCAAACATTTAGTGGAGTCGGTAAGATCAAAGAAAGGCGAGTGTATGAAAGTATGACATTTCCAAAATGACATATCTGAATAGTTTGTGTATTTTGTGATTTGATGATAGGAAAGGAAGACAGCAGAGCAGTGTATTTCTTTAAAAAGTGGCATTAATATTTTTAAATTAATTTAATTAAGGTCACTCAAATGGAATAAAACTGCCAAATCTCAAAATCACAATCTTAAAAAAAAAGTTAAAGATGAGTTATATGGAATTACTAAATGCTAATTCCAATTAATTATCATTTAAAAATTTTATTTAAAATATTATTTAAATTACTTAATCTTTTTGCATCTTACCCCAAGGTTCTAATTTGACTGTTCCATTTCGAAATGAAAAAAATATTAATGCATATTTCCATCTTAGACCTAAATCAATTACTGTGCCCATGATGCACATCTACATTTCACACAGTCATGTACTTTTGTTTTATCAAGGATGGCTTGTTATGATGGTTTCCTGCAGTGTCTGCTGTACATGTGTTCTGTGCTGATATCAGTGTGACTTTACAAAAAGATAGGTGTGGATAGGATATGATGTGCGTTTGTTCTGTAGAGTCTTCCTGTTTGGTGTCTGCCATTCAAGCTGGTGGTTTTAAACTTTTCGCCATTTAAAAAGACAGAAAGATGTGTGTCTAAGCCACATGGTTGCAGCATGAACAACAAAGCGTCCCTTTATGCTGAGAAACTGACACTCATTTCCTGTGTTACATATTCATCAGTTTTACTATGCATGTATTCACATGCTCAAGCGAGCATTAACTCTTGACAGTGTGTGTGTGAGAAAGTTTGGCTATGTTTGTATGTGTCTGTGGAGGCTCCGCCTGTCAGTGTGCTGTTATTGATTGTATCACTGGGGCTGCTCTAACCCTTTCCTGTGTCTGTGTTTAACAGATCTTCCTGTGCACACAGCCGCAGTATGTGCAGCGGCAACTGTATCGCAGGGCTCATCCTCTTTATGGAGCGGTTCTCTTGCGCCACACACGCACACAGAGTCTGCCGGACACCCCTCGGAGGACAACAGGAGAGAAGACGAGCAGGAGACTGACTTTAAAACAGAGGAGGGAGACAAGCTCTCAGACATCATGTCTACCAGACAGATGTCCATCAAAGAGAGGTGAGTGTATGAAAGCATTAAATATCCAAACATCTTTGAAGAGTTTGTGAATTATGATATGGTGATGGAACGATAAAAAAAATCAGAATGTCAGAAAGCAGAATGTTGTATGTTAGTGTTTTCTCTTGCATAGGTAAATGTATACCTATAGATGTATATTGAAAACCGATATCTTTCTATCTCTGTGTAAAGCAGGACATTGCTGCCTTAGACTTTTCTGTGTGTGTGTGTGTGTTCTACTTCGACTATTTGGGGAAAGTGGGTTGCACTGTGTGTCTTTTGAATATATGTCAGTTCAATCATTGTATTTAGAATGAGAACTGAGAGAAAAATTACTTTTGAAATGGAAACATCAGATTCTCCAAGTCCTTACACAACATTTTTTTCTATAAACTAGGTCATTGTCGATAGTAATGATGCTGCGGTAATGTCTTCGTGCCATCTGACTGCCTCCTTGTGTTGTGGTCTGACAGGAAGCACACAGATGGAGGAGGACAGATTGTAGAGTGTAAAACTTCCTGAGTGTAGCATATTCCAGTTTTATGTAACACTTTATTGTGTATAACTCTGTATAGATTGGTTTGTTTAGTTTTGTAAGAGCTGTTGGGTTTGAGATCAAAGTATTGTGTAACTGATGGGCAACTGTCTGTTGCCATAGGAAGCAAGCTGACGCAAGCTGGTCAGATTGATTAATGACATAATGAAAACGACTCATCTGCATAAATACAAAATATGTAGCCACACTTGAAAAGAGTTCAGTGCATGTCAATGAGCATGAAAAATGCCTATTTGTTGTCGAATAATTTGCAATATAAATTTTTGTTTGTCATGCAAGTTTAGTTACACAAAAAGTTTCAACACACAAAGTTCTTCAATATACCATTTTTTTTTTATATACATAAATATACATTTGGAAATTATGTAGCGACCGAAAAACTGTAAACGTAATCTGATATTTTAGCTCCTTTGACGTGGATGTCATTTGTCTAGATTACAGTACTACACTACTTGGCTGAGGAATCTTTCTGGATTGCTTTTCAACAGTGTTGAAGGAGTTCCCAAGCATGCTTGGCTCTTGTTATCTGCTTCTATCTGGTCCTTCTCATCCATTAATTGTTTTTGTGAAGAAACTTAAGTCTGCACAATTATTAATTAGTAAATGCATCTACGAAATTAATTTCAAGCATTTAAAAGTGTATAGAAGGTTTTTAGATCATCAAATCATTCTAGAATTCATAATGACACATGATTCTGTCTCTCGCAGGCTGGTACTGTTGAAGAAGAGTGGAGAGGAAGACTGGAGGAACAGGATAAATAAAAAACAGGATGTGGTGAAGGTTGCTGTGTCTGAAAGACACGCCCAGCTATGGGAAGTGGAGCAGAGCTTCAAGAAGGTAACATCTGAACCTTGAACTGTCTCAGCTGACCATACAGATCATAGGTCATGGTGCGTTGTCTAATTTCATATACAGTGTGTATTCAACAGCTGTTGTGTTAGATTGATGAATATAGTACAATATAATATATTGTAACATCTTGTATTATCAGCTCCGGTAGATGCAGCTGGTTGATTTTTGTGATTTACTAATTAAAAATGTGATTTACACATTTACAAAAATGTGTACAACATTTTTATATTTTGCATTTGTTGCATAGTCAGCATTTCAGTTTAGAATTGGCCTTTGTGCAGTTGAGTAACTCTAAACAGAGAAGGGTTAGTGCTATTTATTGTTTTCTTATCTTGTATCATTTCACTTTATTCTGTCCTTTCTGTTTGCATGGTTTTGTGGTGTGCATGGGTCACTCTTCAGTTGTTTTAAAAATATTATTTTATTTGCTTCTGTGTGAAACTCAAGAGTTCTAATCTGCACACAATCTCTATATCAGACAGGTTTGTTCAGAGCTAGCAATTTATTTACTTTTAAATAGTGTAGTCTGATTGTTAATGATGTTTAGAAATGATCAAATTAGAGGTATTTATGCACTCTTAAATAATTGTGGCTGACATTAAAAAAAAGGTTTTAATAGGGCTGGTAGAGGTCACGTGGTCATCATGAATGTGTAGATAATTTTTATAGCAAAGGGTTCTGGATTATTTGTATGTTTGATACAGTATGTGTTCTTAACCTGCTTAATCTCTGTCTTTCTGCTAGTCCACTACTTTACTGCATGTTGTGTTTTTTTTTTTTTTTTTTTTTATTATAATAAAACATTTCAAAACTTTGCATGCTTGATACTAATTCTCTAGAACGGTGGGGGGTGTGGTGAGGTTTCACATGCCTTTCTCTGTTTGGATTTAGTCTCTAGTCACTTCACTGCAGGGTTTTGATATCTTCAGGTTGCATAAATGCTGTAATGTGATTTACTTTTAACATCACTTTATCACAAAGTTCAGCATAGGAAATTAGCTATCATTAGAGCCAATACTCGGCTGAAGATCTGGCAGATCAGATTTAGCAATCACAATTGCTTTAATGCTGATGGAATGGAGATCTTGTAATCTTTTAAAGTTGGCATGAAATTACAATTAATTTAATTTCTTTTGACCTCGGGGAAATTCTTTTTTTTTTTTTAATACTTGTAGATCAGAATACAGTATTTCATGCTGATTTAAACAAATTAGTTAACTATTAATAATATTGAGTTACTGTATTAGAATTTGTGCGGGTAGCATCTTCAGACTGCATAATGAACATGTTTATTCTTCAGTAACCAGATTCAAGGTTAAGTTCAGTATCCAAGCTTTTAGTAGGCGATCATTTCTCCCCTGTTCATTTTACCCCTTTTTGTAGGATGATGGGATGATAATTGATGACTTTGCCGTGTCTGATCAACTTTGGGTAAGGCTGTTGGCTGTTAGCTGTTAGCCTCTGTGCTAACAGGCTTAGCACGGGTATTGCCAGTGTACAAGGGTTGTGATTTTGTTTTTGTGTTTAATCCTTGTAATCACGGTGACGTCAGTGTGCTGTCATGGTGTTTCGGATCTTGTCAACTCAGGATTTCCCAGTTGCTTGTGGTGGTGATTTTATTTGCTTGTTCCTCTCACATTGCTACCATGGTGACGGTATGAGTTCTGCAATGTCAAAATTTATTTTCTATTATATTTTAACAGCCATTGTGGTGGCTTTGTCATTTTACCCAATGGTGACTTCACGGTTTTGGTGTGGTATTAATTGCCTTGTTCAACCACTCTTATAGATGGGCTACAGACTTTCAGTTAGCTTTAGTCGTAAATTTTACACACAGTGATCATATCAATTAATGACAGCCTGATGAGCTTGTGAATTTGTGATTTATTTACAGTACTGTATCTGCCCACTTATTTCATTTGATTCCAGTACTTTCCATTAGGGTTTCTCTTGAAACTGCTTGATTGACAGCATAGTTTGGAGAAAGATTTCAGCAGCATTAGATTCAGGGTGGTTGTACAAGGCTGGTGATTGTGTGTTGTATTTTAGATTTGACTATAGCATTGTAGCAAATTACTTTGTCTTGTCTAGAGGTCATGTGGTTATTTAGGTGTGACATTTTGTCTAAGACCAGTATCACCTGCCTGCTGTCTTTCCCTGGTCTTCCTCTTCATTCCCTCTGTTTTGTCATGTCTCTTCATCTTTTGTCTTGCTTCCCCTGACTTGTCTGTAGGATCCTGTCTTTTCCTCCTCCTTTTCGTGTGCCTCTGAACCACTGGATCAAATAGCAATCCTCCCCAAGGTGAGCAAAAACACCCAATGTAAACTATCCTCCTCATTCCGCCCCCTGATACTGACAGCCACCCTCTCTTGACCACTAATATTTTTCTCTTTTTTTTTTTCATTTTTACTTTCTACACCGTACTAAATCCTTTTAAATTTATGATTAAAAAACACGTCAGACCAGAAGTCCACCATACGAAATACAGGGACAGTGTTTCAGGGATGGAATTTCATTGCCTGTATATTTTACCTGTGTTATACTTGCATGTAACATAAAATAATGTACATAAATGGTAACAAAACAAAAAGAAGAAATATAATTAAATAAACAACATCTGGCTTCTGGGAACATCCTTTTATTTCTTTTAATTTATAAGAGTACATACTTTTTTTTTTTTTCTTACAAGTAAACAATTCTAACTAGTTCACTGAATATTTTGTATTCTGTACAGTGTACGATGCACAAGTGTACAAGTATTTCATGATGTCTGAGAAATTAATTTGATGAGCACTCTCAGTGCTTGTCTTCTTGACAGTTTCTTGTCTTCTAAGTAACTCTTAAACTCTTGATCTTTAAGTAACTTTGTGTAATTTTTATATACATTTCATATACTTCACTTAACGCTGTATATTAAAATCTTTCTACCATCTTCATTATCTTGATCAACAGATAGGATAACAGGTCAGCGGTGCACCTTCCTATGTCTATTAATAGGAGCCTTTTTAGTCTAGCATGCATCCTCTCACCTTTTATCCTTTCTTTCCATTCTTTTCTCATCCCTCTTTCTTCCCATCTGTCTTCCTGCTCTTCCCTCCGTGTGAAGGCTACCCCCCTGCCCGTGCAGGTGGATGAGCGTCACCCCTGGAGACGGAAGGTGCCTCTCACCCCCAAACACATATCCACTATTCCTCCATAACACAACAATATGACTTGTTGTAATGTATGTAAACGTATGTATGTTAAGTGTTTTTGTGGTGTTGTATTTGTATTTTGGTGCCTTTTTTGGCGTCAATAACTAGCTAGTTTGACTACATATAAATATTCAGTTATATAGATGCTTTCGATTTGGTTCGTTTCCAGGTTAATGCTAGGAAAACGGTGGCTAAGTGTGTATACTGAAAGTTATTTTCACAGTTTTATTTGAGCTTTTTCTTGGCTAAATATTTTGAGATTTCTAATCATTTCGTTTCTCTCACTACTTTTACAATCATAATGTTTATCAACTAAGCATCACTTTTAGATTAAAATGATTAAAAAGCTATTTAAATTAAAGTGTGAGAACATGTTTCAGCCTGACATTGATGTAAATGCTTAATTTTGTCATCTCAGAGGATGGGAAATGAGGTGGGGGAGAGTCAGCAGACTGAGCGAATTGAGATGTCGATTCAGGAACGCAAGCAGCTCATCACCGCACAAGAGGATGCCTGGAAGGTCAAAGGTTACAGAGCATCTAATGACTCCACTCAGTTTACAGTGGCTGGACGTATGGTTAAAAAAGGTTAGTGAAAAATACACGCATTGCTTCACAGCAGGGACACAAATTGAGACTTTTTAATGTGATTTTGTACTAGGCGGACATATAGTTTTTATGCATATAGTTTTGCTTTGTAACAGTGTAAAACATTCTCCTCTGTTTTCTCTCTCCCAGGTCTGGCAGCCCCCTCTGTGCTCACAAATCCAGTGCTGTCCCCTCTGTCCTCTAAAAGCAAGAATGCCTCCCATACCATCTCAAAGCCACATGAAGGTGAGAAGCCATACTGTACTCATATTCAAGTCCAGTTTGTATCATTTCCTGGTCCCTCTACCCTTTTTTCCAATTGTATCTTCTGTTCTCTTTCTACTATGTCTATCATATATTTTTTATATTTATATGTCATATGCATACATATAGTTATATCACTGCTGTATTTTCTTAAGCAGAGATAGAAGTCAGAGAGGACATGAAGGTGGAGTCAGACAAGAAGCTGGAAAAGTTGGAGTCATTCCTTGGTCGGCTCAATAGTAAAGGTGAGTGTGATAAGAAAATATGTAATGAACTTTAGAGATGTTACATTTTCTCCTATATCGACTTCATTCAGTTTATTCTTAATGTTTTTATACATGTCTTAGTTTCAGGACTTCAAGAGGCCACGATTGCAGTCACAGAGAAGTCTGTTAAAGAGGTCATGACTGTAGATGATGAGATCTTCAATAAGTTTTATCGACACACAGAGGATATGGCCAAGATCACTAGCAGGGTGGAAATCAATGACGATTTTGATGACATTTTTGGAGTGCAGTCGCCCAGGTAAAGCCAAAAGAAATATTGTGGTGCTATGAGTGGATGCTGGATTCGTCACTGTACAAACAGCCATATTTTTGGTTTAGAATATTAATTTGTTTATTTGCAGCTTGACAAATACATTTTTTATTTTTATTATTTTTTTTTTTTTTAGGTTGACTTCAGACATGGTGCAGCACAAGCGTGCAGTACGGCCAACCAGAAACGTTCAGCCATCCAAAAACCCCCTGAAAATGCTGGCCGTTCGGGAGGACATCAGACATGAGTACACAGAACAGAGACTGAATATCGGCCTTCTGGAGAGCAAGAGGATGAAACAGGAAAAGAGTGAGTGATTTGAAGAAGGGTGTAGAATTGGACTACTCAGTTTATGAACCCCTTTCATTTAAATATGCACATTAATGTAAGCAATATCACACGAGTAGGCGTGAGCTATAGCTGTATATCGGCACGGCTGTGATGCAGGCTGAGTGCCGTAGGTAATCACAGTGTGCTGATATACAGCCATATCTCACGTCTACGAGTGTGATATTGCATTTATACAACAGTTCGACGGAATGATAAAAATAACAACGGAGTGTCTTTAAAGCCCTCTTTTGTGCAGAACTACTTCCTTCCCCCACGGATACAAATCTAAAGTTGACAGTTTAACAGCTGAGCCCAAGCCTCCATTACTAATTCCAAAATGTCACTTTAGAACTAGTAATGAAGGAACGTTGAGTTGCTTCCTTAAAAGCATATTGTATTATGGTATTACAAGTGGCGTATTGTGTATAGTAGAGTTGTATGAGGCAGATTGACTGAGCGATTGTGATTACCTGCATCTGATACAGCATTTATTCTTCAGATCAATCTCATATTCACAATTAGTGTGAATGTCCGATAGGCTCATACTATCCTTTAATATGTTAAGGATGATTTCTGATGACAGCACAGCTCAGTGCATTTGTTGGCTGCATGCAAGCTTTTTGAAAGGAAAAAATAACTTCCTTGCTCAAAACTGTGCATTTAGTATTTTTCAATTTAAAAGTCTTTACTGCTGACTCGTGAAAAGTCTCTTGTCGCCATCCAATGGTGGAACAATGTAACTAAAATCACCATCACGAATACAAACACACCGTTTCCTAATACTAAATACTACTGTTATTTATATAAAATGTTATTTATTGAATAATAATATTTAATAAACAAAAACAACAGCCATCATAAAAGTTGCTAGGCAATTCGGTCAAAAGTACAAAGGCAGCGCTCTGATATACAGCATTGAAGTTACATAAACATGATGATATTTTGCCAAAACTGTTTTCTCTGGAACAAATAATAGCTTAATGAGACCAAAGACAACCGTTAAATTTGCCCAAAACGAAATATATCAAATTTTTAACCACTATAGAGACACCAGAGCCAGCTGTAAATTCCAGAAGATCTGGCCGAGGTGAGGCACTCTCTCCGCGAGTTTATGAGTTTATTACCAAACTGCATATTTGAAGTCCAAACAAGTACATTCTCACCTAAAATGCTCTTAAAACTACACTCTGTGACCCTCGCTGTGAGAAATACGTCAACTTCGGCAAGCGGAGTGATTACAAACGGTGAAGCGGCTGTTGGACTCTAATATCGACACTCTTACCAGCCAATCAGATTCGAGAACCACAAAGTACTGTTGTATAAAATTCAGCCAGTGTGTGACAAACAGCATTTTTTTTTAACTAGACATCTTTTTCTACAATAAAAAAAATTCTGCACAAGGATTTAGGTGATTCAGTGAATAATTTTTTGGATCTCTTGCCACCAAACTAACACAAACTGTTCCAAATGTAAGAGTGAGGATAGTGTAGCACAATACAATGAAAACACTGTTTTGAGTTACTCTCTTTTAAAAGTTAAGAGTTCATGCTCTTGTTGTCTCTCTCTGTTCTTTTCCTGTCTTTCTTAGTGAATAAGAACAGTGGTTTCTCTGAGGTTGCTCTTGCTGGATTGGCCAGTAAGGAAAACTTCAACAGTGTGAGTCTGCGAAGTGTGAATGCATCTGAGCAGAGTTCCAACAACAGTGCCATGCCCTATAAGAAAATCATGCTCATTCAGGTCAAAGGTGAGTGACAATAACAACAGCTGTTTGTGATGGAACAAAATTTCAGCTCAGTGACAGGGTGAAGGGCTCCTTTTACAGATGGCTCTGCTGGTCAACATCATCTGTTCTGACCTTGTTTGGGCACAGCTTTATTCATGTAAAGGTTAATAGTCTCTGATTAGCAGCTAGCCATATAGAGTAAGCTGTATCTGTGTGTTTCTGTGGAGACAGCACTTATTTGGCAGTGAGACAGCCATGAAAGATGCTGTTTACTTAAATGTAGGAGGGAGAAGCCATCTTGCATGAGACCTGCTGCTTTTGTTATGGGGACAGCTGTTGTAGGATGTAGAAGGGCTTTGGATACCAATTCCTCATAAGGAATCCCTCTCAATCTAAACCTATGTGCATGTTCCCAAAACAACATTCTATCCTTAATAAAAACAGAGAGAAGGAAACCAGATAGGCTTAATGAAGAGAACAACACATGAGCAGTTCATGAACAACATATACTGCCAACTGCAGTAATGTTCTGTTTTGAGGGAAGTTTATGCTGATTTTCACTGTTTTCAGTGCACATTTTATGAAAATAAAATATAACATTTCATAGTAATATATCATAACTTGGGTGTCTTCTGAGTTTAAAATTCAACCAAGATAAAGCTGTGCAGTCCAAGCAAATCACTTGGTGTGTTTGTACCTGACATCAGGGGGTTCAGCATATGACTCACATTGATAGTGTCCCAATTTCTCTGTGCATTTTAATCAGGTCGACGGCATGTCCAGACCAGACTGGTTGAGCCCAGAGCTTCCTCCCTGAACAGTGGTGACTGCTTCCTTTTGATCACACATCATTATTGCTTCATCTGGATTGGAGAATTTGCAAATGTTATTGAGAAGGCCAAAGTGAGTGTGTCCTGATGTACCAACAAATGCACATCACTCGATCACGCTTTAGCATTGTTTAATATCCAGCTGTTAGCAGTGTTGTTATTGTTAATTAAAACTAATAAAATTTAAGCTTAAATAAAATAAAATGTATAAATAAATATATATTAAATTAAACTTTTTTTATTTTTTTTTATTTCAGTTAGTAAGGTAACATTTCAGTTTTTAAGTTGGAAAAATCCTAATAAAATGAAGTGAAGTGAAGTGACATACGGCCAAGTATGGTGACCCATACTCGGAATTTGTGCTCTGCATTTAACCCATCCAACATGCACACACACAGCAGTGAACACACACACACCCGGAGCAGTGGGCAGCCATTTATGCTGCGGCCCGGGGAGCAGTTGGGGGTTCGGTGCCTTGCTCAAGGGCACCTCAGTCGTGGTATTGAGGTGGAGAGAGCGCTGGACATTCACTCCCCCCACCTACAATTCCTGCCGGCCCGAGACTCGAACTCGCAACCTTTGGATTACGAGTCCGACTCTCTAACCATTAGGCCACGACTTCGACAAAAACAACAAAAATAAATTCAGCTAATTCAGAATTTTAATAAACACTGTAATAGTATATAAATAATACTAAAATAACACCGGCTGTTTAGTGCAAAATGTCAGTATTAGCCACCCATATAAAAAAAATTTATTTTGGTTTTAAGGATTTGTTACAATTAAATCTGTCACATCCTGTACTCAGCGGTGGTGTTTTCAGTACTATTCATATGTTGGTGAGTACCCCACGTGCAGGAAGTAAACAGAATTAACCACAAAGGAAATGTCATATTGTTGTACAGGAAGCAGGAGGTAAAAGCTCCTGTGTCTCTCTTACAACTTTCTATTATTGTTCAATCCAGACTGCAGGTCATTGAACTCTGAGTTTGACCTACATCTCACCAGTGATGAAATGGTCATTGTCTTAAACTGATGGAAAAGTTTTTTTTTAGGGGTTCAAGCACATAGCATAGCATTGTAATTGTTAAAATGACCCGATGTTGATGCTACAGCGATCAAAAGTACTCCTAAACCATTAGTGTCTTATATCATTGGAATCCTTGGCTCACAACAGACAATACACATGTCTCGGATTTTCGGGTATTTTGAGTTTTTTGAAAAACCTACTTTTGCAAACTAGTCCTAGATTTTTCACTCGATCGGAACCAAACCAATGCAGAAAGATTCTCTGGAGAGTGAATACCAATAATTATCCAAAAAAGTTGAACTTTTGACTCACCGTCATAACATGATGCAAAAATGTTCACATGGTGCGGAGCTGCTTTTACTAAAATGCCAAAAGGGCCACAGCTGTCTACGAGGACATTCGTGCATCTCAAAAACATGGCCGCCATTGGCCGATGAATTTTGAGCATCTACTAGCCAAGGTTAACGAAGTCCTAGTTTTTTCACTCAACCTTAATATTAATAAGCAGTACAGCACAATTCTCTCTGCACTCTCTAAATCAATAATTATCAAAAATTTTCAACTTTACCCTTGGGTTGCTATAATGGTTTGTTTAGAAAAGAGGCATGTCCAAATATACCCAAAAGCCTATAATTTCTAAATGAAAACTTCACCAAACTATGTGAGCACATGCAGCAGACGATTCTAAACAAGCATGCAAAGTTTTATGGAGATCGGACTATAGGTGGCAATATAACAGTTATAAATTTTAATGAACATAATTCTATGGTAAATTACCTGTAATTGACAATTCTCTTTTTAATCATCAGTTTAGCTAGCTACAGGCTTGTTAAATAATACACAATGTCTTTTTCCTTATGTGCTTAAATGTCTTAAAGAGCTTGAACCCCGGTAATTGATGCTTGCAGCTATATATATATATATATATATATATATAAAATATATTTTAATTGAATAATTAAGCGAGCATATGTGTATTTCTATATTATATTCAATCATGCAGGCCGCAGAGTTGGCTATGTTCATTCAGACCAAGCATGACCTGGGATGCAGAGCCTCGTATGTGCAGACCATTGAGGAAGGTGCCAACACTCACACTCCTGCTGCCAAAGAGTTTTGGAAGATTCTTGGTGGCCAAGCCGGTTATCAAGGTAAACTAATCTGTAATTCCTTCTGTTGAAGGATGAGTGTTTGAACATCTGTTTTTTGTACACAAGCATAATATGCTGATGTTAGAGCAGTTTACCACTTTACTTACCACAGTCCCTGTTAATACGGCCCTCTCTACCCTACAGCCGCTGGCACTCCAGAAGAAGATGAGTTCTATGAGAATGCCGTCGTAGAAACCAACTGTATCTACAGGCTCATGGACGATAAACTTGTTCCTGAAGATGACTACTGGGGTCGAGTTCCTCGCTGCTCCATGCTTAACCCTAAAGAAGTACTTGAAAATACTACATATTTAATATTAGGGATGGTTTGATGACGTGAAATAAGATTTGTTATTTAAACACTTAAACTAGCAATATACAGTATTTTATTCATATTATAAGCGACAGTCTACAAGCTTGCATGCTTGAAGTTGAAAAAAATGGATTGATTGAATTGATTTTAGGGTGTATGGTCATATTTGGTACGATTATCTTTAAATATTAGCCTACTCAGACCAATACCTGACAATTAAATTAAAATAAATTTAATTCAGTTCAATTATGAATATATTGTACATCTGCTAAACACTCTATGCTAAAGTAAAGCAAATTCAAGTTTAAACCAACTTTTTATTCTTGTTTGACATCTAGGTGCTGGTGTTTGATTTTGGTAGTGAGGTCTACGTATGGCATGGTAAGGCGGTGACGCTGGCACAGAGAAAAGTGGCTTTTCAGCTGGCAAAGCACTTGTGGAATGGCACCTTTGACTACACCAACTGTGATATTAATCCTCTGGACCCTGGAGAGTGCAATGCACTTATACCCAGGTACAAATTGGAGCAGAGTATGTTTGGCTGTGCTAATGCGTACTGTTCCATCATAGATCAAGTTTTGGCACTTGTGACCTTTTAAAGCTCATTCATACAGGCCTTTCAGGTCAGAATTGTGCTACTGTTGCTTCACTTTACTACACCTGTCAAAACAGTAGCTTAGTATCTCAGTGTTCATAAACTGCCAGCAGAATTTCTGAGACCTGATGCATCTCTACTAAAACAAATAAGTGCTGTGTTCCCATCTCATGGTTATGTTTTGTTCTATTCTTATGAAGTTATATACAGATTTGTATAAATGTTTATGAAATTAAAACAATTATCGTCTTTTCTGAATCTGTTATTCATAGGAAAGGCCAGGGACGACCAGACTGGGCTGTGTTTGGCAGGTTAACTCAGCACAATGAGACTATTCTTTTTAAAGAGAAGTTTTTGGACTGGACTGACTCCAAGAAATCCACTAAGAAGAATGGCGACTCGCATGTTGTTGAAAACAAGGTAGACTCGCCCAAAATACTTACTAAATTAGAATTGAATACTTCAGAATACATTTAAAATGTTCCAAAACTTCAAATAAAATTGGTTGCTTAATATCTTTAGGAGCATCGGGGTGGGGAATGTCGGCCATACGATGCGTCACTGATGTTGACAACAGTATGGATGCCAGTCAAGACTGTTCTGGATGGGGTCGATGTTGGACGAGGTTATGGATTGGTGGAAGGTGACGAGGGGCGTAATTTTGAGATCAGCACGTTATCTGTTGATGTCTGGCACATTCTAGAGTTTGACTACAGGTAGGATGGATCATTTATTTGTTAAGGCTATTAAATTAATGGGGTTTCATATACAAACACTCTCTCTCTTGCTTGTTCTAGTCGTCTACCCAAACAGAGCATTGGTCAGTTCCATGAAGGAGACACATATGTGGTCAAATGGAAGTACATGATCAGTACAGCAGGTGAGTTGTGTGTTCAAGGCGTGCATTGTAATGTTGTTTTTGTCAACGAAAATATAAAAATAAAAAGTTTCAGTAATTGAAATAAAATATAGATTTAAGATGGAAAACTCTCGGAACTAACTAAAAAGTTTAAGCACTAAAATTGCTAAAACTGGGAAAAAAATGAAACTAAATGAAAAAAAAGAAATAATAATAATATGCACTAGATTCTTTACTTGCACCTTTTTAATATTTAATGTTAATTTAATTTAAATTAAACCTCCTCTCCATGACCTGATATCATTCCCACTGTGGCCCACCATACAGTCCATCTATAATCAACTGCTCGCAAATGTTAATTTTGTGAAACCACAAGATATAGTGTTTCTGAAAATGTTTGACCATGATCCAAAACTCTCTGCTTTTTTGTACAGTTGGCAAGAGACTGCATTCAGAACGGATCATCGGTCCAGGGAAGGAGAAATGTTGTTATTTCTTCTGGCAGGGTCGCAACTCCACTGTGAATGAAAAGGGAACCTCAGCACTAATGACTGTAGAGCTGGATGAGGAGAGGGGTTCTCAGGTATTCACTATGGATCATCATATACTTTAAAACTCATTTTTAGGATGTTCTTAGGGCTTTTCTGCACTGCTGTTTAAAAGTTTGGGGTTTCTGAATTTTCACATGATCCTTCAAGGATTATTCTAATATGCTGGTTTGATTTTGAAGGAACATTTGTTATTGTAATCAATGTTGGGAAGAGTTGTGATGCTTAATATTTTTGACACGTTTTTCAATATAACAGCAGTTCTTTGAAATGGAAATCTTTTGTAAAAACAAGTCTTTTTAAGATTATGCTTGTTATGCAGGTCCAGGTACAGCAGGGAAAGGAGCCTCCTTGTTTCTTACAGTGCTTCAATGGAGGAATGATTGTTCACGCTGGAAAGAGAGAAGAGGAGGAAGAAAATGCACAAAGTAATCTTTTTTTGCTAGCTTTACCACACATTGTTTATTTTACATAATTTTACATCTTGAAAATCATATTTTGAACAGATTACTTCTTATAGACTTGATTCGATTTCCCTTATTTTTACAGATGACTGGCGCTTATACTGTGTGAGAGGAGAGAAACCCATAGAGGGTCATCTGCTAGAGGTCGTGTGCCATTGCAGCAGTTTACGGTCTCGCATCTCTATGATCCTCCTGAACATCCCAAAAGCCAGCATGTACCTGTGGCATGGCTGCAAAGCACAGACGCACACACGTGATGTGGGTCGTACCGCTGCCAACAAAATCAAAGAGCAGTAAGTCAACTCACACGCAAACAAACCAATAGCACTTAACTTCAAAAAGGTTGCAGACCCCTGACGTTGACTTTCTGGTCTCCAGGTGTCCTCTGGAGGCGGGGCTTCACAGCAGCAGTAAGGTGTCCATCGAGGAGTGTGATGAGGGAGCTGAACCACAGGGCTTCTGGGAGGCCTTGGGAAGAAGAGATCGAAAGGCGTATGACTGCATGCTGCAGGGTGAGCAGAGAAGCATGTGTCTGTGTGTTTGCATGCTGACGTGCAGGTGATTTACAGCAATCCTGCGGGTCCTTAAGATGTCTTAAATTCAGTATGAAAAGTAAAAAGTCTTAAATATATTAAATAGTACAACACAGGTTTTGAGAAATTTCTTGAGAAAATTCTGGCATCATTTGCTCACCCTCAAGTTGGAACTATTCACTTCCTTTAATTATCATTTTAAGAGATCTTACGTTTGGAGACGGAAAAGGAGGAATCGTGATGCAGCCTAATGTGATTATTAAACTAAATGTGAGTGCTGCACATTTCAAAATAAGAGCGCAGTGCAGTTGTGCATTTCACAGGCTCATGGTTTCAGAGGTCAGTGCACATTCATGCAAAGCCATTGCTTATAATCTATTAGCAATTTTTACTTTATAGTGTTTGTTTTTAATATATTGTAGATGTAGATATTGTATTTTATCTCCCTTGTTTTTTTTTGAATGAGCAGCTGTTAGTAATGACGTATATACATTTCAAAATAAGAGTCTCAACTTCCAAAAATCTAGCATTATGCATACATATTTTCCTGGATATTATTGCTGTATTGGTTACACAATAAACTGTATCCAACATTTAGTTCAATATAAACTCTTACCTCTTCTTTCTGGGCTACACTATGACAGGAAGATGAAAACTAACATTGTCACATTCAATATATAGATTATTTTTTTTATCAGCACAGTCTTTTTATTGTCTTTCTTTTAAACACATTATTAGCAAAATCCAGCATTGATCAAGCTCTAATTCGAATGTACAGATATATTAGTACATAAACCAAGTTTAATACATAAGTACTGTATATATTAAATAAAACATAACTATATTAAACTTACCCTGTTTTGTGGTTGAATATGTACCTGTTTACATTAAAGATATGTGATTTATTTTGAGATTGTTTGAATTTGCTCTAAATGGACATATAGTATTATTTTTATTTGTACATGTCTTAAAAAGATTCTGTGGATTGTGTTTTGTCATTTTTCTCAGATCCGGGAAAGTTCAACTTCACTCCCCGGCTGTTCCAGTTAAGCAGCACTTCAGGAGAGTTTGTGGCAGTAGAGTTTGTGTATCCATCTAGGGAACCAAATTTGGTCAACTCGATGCCTTTCCTACAGGAGGATTTGTATACAGCTACTCAGCCAGGTGCTTGACATATTCGTGTTCACTAAACACTGTTAAGAGTGCTGTCTGATGTAACTTGTTAACTTGCACTGTTAGGTATTCTGGGTGGGTGTCAGTTACACTTTAATTAGGCTTTTCTACGCTCATTTCATGCATAATGTATTAAGGAAATTTGATTCTTCACACGCATTTAAAAATCATGAGGTATGTCTGTGGCAGTGTCATGATGTCTCTACTTGTGCTTGATTTTATTTTAGCCCTGTTTTTGGTGGATAATCACCATGAAGTGTACCTATGGCAGGGCTGGTGGCCTCAGGACAGTGAGAGCACGGGATCAGCTCGCATACGATGGGACTCTGACAGGAAGTGTGCCATGGAAACAGTACTCCAATATAGCAAAGGTGACTTAAAAAGACACACCAGTCATTAATGATGTTAGGGAAGACACAAGAATGATATTGTTTATTAAAGCATGACTTTCTAGCAGCTCCCTGTTTAAACTACTTAGAGGTGGGCAAAATGACAACAATAAGATAAAGATTTTGACTGAAAATTACTTATATTGTTGAAAAGATTTTGGTTGATAATTAATGTTCAACCACAGTGCTAAACAACATAATATAGTAAGGAAATCGGAGATATTTAATTTGAAGTTAATTCATATTAAAACCCTTTTGCCCGATTTCACAGACAAGTCTTATTTCCAAACAAAAATGCATGTTTGAGCTGTCTTAACTACAACACCTGATCATATTTTCATAATACTTTTTGAGAGTTGCTTACTCTCCCTTGGAACAAAACCAACCAATATTTAATTCTATTAATAGAACAATACCAGCCAATATTTGAATCCCAAATTAAATCTGTTCATCCTATAAAGCGGTCATATAAAAAATAAAAGACTTCACAAAACTGCTCGATTCATATGGATTCATTTTTTGATGGCTATCATGTCAATAAAAATATCTTAATTTGTGGTTCAAAGATTAACGGAGTGATACAGGTGGACAAGTATGAACAACTTTCTGAAAAGCAGCTATGAAATGATGTGTCTTGTAAAAAGATTTGACTTGCATTTGATAAATTTGACTTTACTTAATATCGTTTTGAAATGAATTTCTCTTGAACATATATGTGCATGCTTTTATAACATACAAAGCTGCTGTGCTCATGGGGATGTAAACTCAAATCCGAACTGTATTATTTCCTAGTCAAAATGTTGGGGTTTTTTTGTACAATTTATATTATATTTTTTATTGTGATTTAATATTCTGACAATAGCATCACTTTTCTTTTGTTTTTATAGAAAAAAATGAGAAAAAAACTCCCAAATCATACCTGATCCACGCAGGACTTGAGCCTCTTACTTTCACTAATATGTTTCCCAGCTGGGAACACAGAGAGGACATCGCTGACATCACAGAGAAGGTGAGAGAGACCGTTTAATCCACATACCATGTTTGTGTTATAAGAATATGGTTTAAAGATTTGGTTGTTTTCTGTGATTTATAGGAGGCTGAAGTATGTCATCAGATCATTCTGGTTGAAGACGTCTTGACTAGACTCTGCAAGACCACTTACCCACTTGCTGATCTTCAAGCCCGTCCACTACCAGAAGGAGTTGACCCTCTAAATCTTGAGATCTACCTTTCAGATGAGGACTTTGAGGTGAGAAAAACACATTAACAGTTAAGTTTCATTAGTTGTGCAAAAAAGCCTAACTTTATAATTATGGATGATTGAAAGTATTGTATGATTTTGAGACATTGGACAGGGACATTACTGAAGTGTATCTGTACTGTAACATCTGTCTGCCTGTGTGTGCTCATGTTCTGTCTTTCAAGTACTATTTACTTTTATTTTGCCTTTTTTTTTTACCCTTCATCTATTTCATGTTTCTCCTTCTGCTCCCACTATGTCATCTTAAAGCAGCCTCTCTTAACCTGTCTCTCCCTGCATCTTTCTGCTTTTCCCCTTTTTGCTGGTGTAGTCTTGCGTCTGATGAGGTTAATTTTTCCCTTCACATGCCAGGGTGTAGGGGCTTCTGGGAAGGTGAGTTTTGTTTCATGAGGAACACTGGTGTTTTCCCACTAATGCTGCATCCTCACTGTGTGAACTGCATCACCATGTGCTTGTGTATCACATGCCATGGCACAAACCACTTAGTATCTAGCAGCGTGTGGGTCACTGTTTACCACTGTTATCTCACTGATACTCTAGGTCTCACATATGGGGTTGAATTTTTCTTGGGCGTACACTATGGTTCAAAGGTTTGGGGTCATTTAAGATTTATTTTTTTTATTTTTTTTGAATACTTTTTTCCAGCAAAAATGTGTTCAATTGATCAAATGGACCACAAAAACAGTCTTAAGTGTCCATTTTTCAAAATTGAGATTTATACATCATCTGAAAGCTGAATAAATAAGCTTTCCATTGATGGATGGTTTTTTAGGATCGGACCAAATTTGGCCAAGATACAACTTGCCTTTATCGCCTTTAAAGTTGTCCAAATGAAGTTCTTAGCAATGCATATTACAAATCAAAAATGAAGTTTTGATTCATTTATGGTAAGAAATTTACAAAATATCTTCGTGGAACTTGATCTTTATTTGATATCCTAATGATTTTTGGCATAAAAGGAAAAATTTATAATTTTGACCCATACAATGTATTTTTGGCTATTGCTACAAATATACCCCAGCAACTTAAGACTGGTTTTGTGGTCCAGGGTCACAGATGTGACCAGTAAATACAGTTCTAAAGTTGCAGAGATTTCCATTTCAAATAACTTCCTCTTTTAACTGTCAATTCATCGAGCAGTTCTGAAAAAAAGTATCGGAACAGAACATTTTCAATGGTGTTAATAATAAGAAATGTTTCTTGAGCACCAAATTAGCAGAATAAGTTCTGAAAGATCATGTGACACTAAAGACTGGAGTAATGGCTGCTAAAAATGTAGCTTTGCCATCACAGGGATAAATTACATTTTAGAAATAGTTATTTTAACTTGTAACAATATTACTATTTTTACTGCATTTAAAAAAAATAATAATAAAATGCATCCTTGGCTGGCCTTTAGAATCATACTAACCCCAAACTTGGTTAAAAAAACAAAAACAAATGGTAGTAATTTAGAAATAAAATCTAATAAAATTTGATCCTCCAGTAATTGTTTTCATTTTATGGCCAATAACCAATTTTTCCCTAAAAAATAAATTAATATATATATTTTTTAAATGCTTCATGTGAATTTGAGCATCACAACAACATGATGTACAGTATAAAAAATATTAATTTTGATAAGATTCAATATTATTTAAATTATTTTAACTTTGAGTGTTATATGATGACAAAGGTCATGTAAATGTTAAAAAAGGGGAAATGAGCATGAGCAATTAAAAATTAGTGCTGTCAAACTGCTTATACTGTGTGTGTATATACATACATACATACATACATACATACACACACACACATACACACACACATACACACACACATACACACACACACACACACACACGTTTCACTATCCTTGTGGGGACATTCATAGGCGTAATGGTTTTTATACTGTACTTACTGTATGTGCTATTGCCCTACACCAACCCTACACCTAAACCTACCCCTTACAGGAGACTTTCTGCATTTTTAGATTTTCAAAAAACTTAATTCTGTGTGATTTATTAGCTTGTTTGCCCATGGGGACCTCAATTTAGGTCCCCACTGTGACACGAGTCCCCATGAGTCTGTGTGTATTCAGGTTTAAGTCCCCACCTGAATAGAAAAACAAGTACACACACACACACACACACACACACACACATACATATATATACACATACAGTATATATTTTGAAAATATTTACATGTATATATTCATATAATTTATATTATATATAAATATTTAAAATATAAACATGTTTTTCCTAAATATATACATGCATGTGTGTGTATTTATATATACATAATTAATGTACACAGTACACACACATATATTATGTAAACAAACTTTTATTTTGGATGGGATTTAATCGTTTGACAGCACTAATAAAAATATTCAACATTGACTGATACCTGCAAATTAAAAAAAAAAAAATCTAATATCAGTTTATAACAGAATATGGCTCAGGTAAATTGTGCATCCATAATTTAAATACTTTGTATTCTAATGTTGTTTACATTTTTTGGATTGGTGAATGGCAGTGACCAATATCCTACAGCTCTTGTGTGTGTGTGTGTGTGTGTGTGTGTGTGTGTGTGATCATTCATCCATTTTGTTCAGCACCTCAGAGTCTTGAGTATATGATTAACACTTGTATGTCACCTGCATGCGTTGTTAAATCCATGTACTTAGTTATATATGTGTTGTATGTTCTCTACAGAAAGCATTGGAAATGACAAGAAGTGAATATGAGGCACTGCCAGGGTGGAAGCAAGTGAATGTGAAGAAAGCCAAAGGACTGTTTTAAAGGAACTGCTGATTGGGATTGAATCTGAGGTGGAGACCTTGTCATTCCTTTTGATCCGGACAGAACAAACGCAAGTGAAGATCTTCCTGTGTCAAACCACACAGGGAGGTCAAAAGGGGCTGGATGAAGGAGAATAGACACTGATGGGCAGGGGTTTAGCAGCCTCTTGTAGCACATTTCTCTCCCATTTTCTCCTCTTTTTTTTTTTTTTTTTTTGTTTTTATCAGTGAATTAGCAAGATTTGTTTTCTTGTTGAATGTTTTGATTGCTCCCCAGCATCTTTTCTTCCCATTGTTCTGCATTGTTGTCCACATAAAGCCAGTCACCGTTCAACATGCACAAGGCAGCCCTCATGCACTGCTCAGCTTTATATAGAGACCTAATAAATGAAAAAATGCCTTTTAGTTATGATCTAATTGTAAGAAAGCTCAAAAGAGCACTTTATGTAAGTACGTTCATACCTGCTCTCATAAATGGCCTCAAGATGTGTTTAAACCTTCCAGATAGATGCTTGAACTTGAGAACCCTATATATATATATATATATATATATATGTGTGTGTGTGTGTGTGCGTGTGTGCGTGCACATGGGAGAGTGTGTCTCTCTTCAAACAGGATTGAATGAAACTGTGGAATAAGAGAAAATCTCTTTCTATTCTGCATTGTATAGTGCCTTGCCTTCATGTACAGTTTATATAAAGACAGATGCTAGTCTGCATTTTGAAGACATTTGTGATATAAATAAATAAATAATGGTGCAAATAAACACTGAATAATGTAGATAATGAAAATCTTGTCTGGTGCTTTGTTTGCAATCAGTTTTTTATCGTATGTTTTGAAATCAAACTCATAAAATCACAATTATACTCTGTATTTTTTTGAGGGTTTTAGCACTGCATGTATGATTTTGATTTGGCAGTTTTGTTTGACATGCCGTGTCCCAATCCGCATGTTATTAGTCTTAAATGGTATTCGAAATTAGAATTAGTGTGCCTCGAATCGCAGTAGGTTGAAAAGTGTCCTACAGGTTCATTATTTTCAGTGAAAACTCAAAGTGCAGATTCATGCACCATAAATATATGAAACAAACCATATTTTGAACTTTAGCGGATAAACTTGAAGTTTCTCGAAGGAACGCAGGGTTGAGGCTTGTATCAAATTTGAACCCATTTCAAAGATTAAAAAAAAAAAAAGTCCATAAAAACATTAGAGCAACAGAGGGCGCTGTTGTTCCACAAGTGAATTTGTATTGCATCATCCCAGAATGTCCTATCATAAGGCAAACAGAGTAAAATGTCTGAATATACATTTGCATTATCTTTTCTTTTCTTTTTTTTCCTTTTTTCTCTTCATCTTGCCATATTTCTGTATATATTCATAATTCACAAAAATAAAATAAAAATACATAAAATGCCTTTTGTATCTATTAATCTTTGCTCTAACACAGTTCTTATTCTAGGAATACCTATGATAAATGACAAAAACTGAAAGTACAAAAAACAAATGAGCACTGCCATAAGTCCACAAGAGCACAATTAGGACACCGGGAGTGGAGGCTTTGAACTTGTCAGGTCAAGCAGGATTTATAAGTCACATGATCCAATCAAACTCAGGGCTAAAAATGTTGTATGGCCAAGGAGCCGCTTCCTGTCTCTTCGACTGAGGATTGAGGACATACCTACATCTCAAACAACAACTCAGATGCAAATGTACAACCATTGTAGACTAACCATAGTGTACAATAGCCATTGTTGCAATTCGTATGAACACGTTTGATAGCAACATTAACATGCATTTTGCATGCATATTGGCAAAGTGTAATTGACTTCAAATGGTAACTCAGAGGGGCCTAAAAATAGCATGTAAATATTCTGTTACATGATATGCATTCAATTACTAGTCATTTCAGGTGATCTATTCTCTGTTACAACTGACATAGCACCATATTTTAGAGACTGGCAACAGGGCCTGGTTAATCCAGGATCTCATTAACAATACCCATGATCAGGGCAGACAAATCTGCTTTACCTGGAATGGAATAAACCTCCAGGCAAAGAATCTGATTGGCTGAATAGTAAAAGGTCACTGCGTCTGATTAGCTGGAATTTCTATACTGAATTTCCTATTGGTTGGAAAAGACGTAGGGTGTGTGACTGATAGGTAATAAATGACCTTGAGGAACCTATCGAGCAAGGAGCTGTGGGAATGTAGTGTACTTTTATTTTCTCTGCCATGAATCTGCTCATTTTGCATTGACCTGGAGGTCTCTGTCAAGATTAAATATCTGTGAGAAACTGGAAATCACTTGAGAGCTGAACACAACATGAAACATGAGAAAAACTGAATTAAACTGTTGGACTAAAGGCCCATTGAGCTACAGAAATGCACACATCTTTGTAGAACTGAGAGCCGCTGAAGGGTGACTACACAGAAAACTCTTCCCGTCTTCTGCCGTGACAGTAGGTCAAGTGAATTGTAGTGCACTCGGTCAGTACACAAGGAAGGAAGCAAAGCGGATTTAAGTTATCTCGTTAGTATCATCGCCTCGGATAAACCGTTTAAACAACGTAAAGGGCCCTATATACAAAACAAAGCTCACATCATGCGGATGTTCTCAGCATTTCTGTTAAAGGACATGTTCATTTTAGAAAACGAGCAAGAAAAGAGAAGGTTTTCCCAGCTAACTAAAGTGACACACTCAAAAACTTTAGAGCTTTTTAAATGATTCATGCTTACATATATATACTATATATTATATACTATGAGCTAACTGCAAAAACTCACATTCCAATACCAAAACTCCAAGGACTATGATCCCTTTTAGCATCCTCTTCACTGATATGTATGTAAAATAAATAAATAAATAGTCATTAATGTTATGTGAATAAAACAATTATAAAATTAGATATTACTAAGACATTATAAACACAACATGTTGTTTGCAACTTAAATAAATGGCTTTCATATTGGCTTTATACTAAAAACCAAAAGAATTTATTAAAAGGACAAATTCATCTAGTGTCAATTCAAGTTGTCCTAATACAAGAACACATTTTGGAAATGTTGACTAGTGTACATACATACATACATACATACAACAAATACAACAAAATTATATATATATAATAATTATATAAATAATAAATATATATATATATATAGCCTACATTATTTTATTTATTGTTTTGCATTTTATTTTACACTTGAATTGACAAATTTATTTAGTGTTAACTTTCAAATTTTAACGTTACATTTATTATTTTATTTTATTTTTACGCTTTTGACATTTTTAACGGACCCGCTAGCAGCTCAATGCACCTCCCGTTTGACAACATCGCTAACGGGCCATGTTGTTATTGCTGAATGTGCAGGTGAACACCGGTAGGGGGCGCGCCGCTTACGGCTCATTGTTGCATCCGCCGGTGTGTGTGCATGCGTGCTTGTGTGTATGTGAGTGTGTGTCTGTCCGTGTGACTCGTAATATGTGTCAAGAGAGTGAGGGGGACTTCTCTATGTAGGTGACTGAAGCTAATGTGTTTAACACCAGAGGTCAGAAAGACAGAAATTTGTCGAAGTAACAAGTTTTGATCTGAAACCTACTCCACAACACCGGCACATATGCGAAAGTAGCGGATTTTGTGAATAAAGCAAAGATTTGTCAAGCGAACTTCTGTCAAGAGGGGAAGGAAATAAGCCGGACACGTCAGAAGAGGATATTTATTTTTGGAAATCGTAATATGAAAAAGGAGCAGGCCGAGATATTAGGTTTTGTCCCTCAGAAAGAGATCGTCTACAACAAACTTCTCCCGTACGCAGACAAACTAGACCGCGAATCCAATGACATTTTGGCCCAGATTAAAGGGAACTTGGGTCGAGCTGTCCAGCTCCGTGAGTTATGGCCCGGAGTTTTACTTTGGACTCGGAAACTCTCCACGTAAGTACAATTGAGTCTGTTTTTATTAATAAACAGCAGCGAGAGCTGAATGACTCAGGTAGCTAGTAGCCGTTAGCTCGCGAGCTAAAAGCTAAGCGCTACATGAGTCACTCAGCTGTCCTTGCTCATATGTAAACATCACATATCGATCTGCTAGTACTCTATGATGACCTTTCATAATTTCGAGAGTAATATTACTTCGGTCTGGTTCGTCAGCGTGGCTTCAGTCGGTAAAATGCAGGAAATGCAGGACCGTTATAAGCTCATTTCTAAGCTAATCAGCTAACGGAGGCTACCATTAGTGCTGGATAAGCAGCTGCCACATGCATCACTGCAACTAGTGGTTCAGACATGGAGTCCTTAAAAAGGCATTTTACTTGGAGGAGACTGCTTAAATATTTGCTTCATGTCTTTATGGTTTGCCTTATTCATTTCAATCAATTTTAGTATGTTTCTTATTGGCACTTCAAAGTGATTCATGATTTTTTTTTTTTTTTTTGACCATGTTGTATAACAGACACTTGCACATGTATATTAGACCTTATTTATGGGTACAAGGGGTTATTGTTCTATTCAGATACTTAAGTTTTATGATGCATTATTTAATGACATTTAAAAAGTCTTATATAAGTTCATGCTGCATAACATGTTACCTCATGTTATGCAGTTAAGTGTATTACTAGTTGTTTTGACTGCTGTAGAATTTCCGTAGAGTTTGTACTACACTAAATACTTGACAATATCTCTGCTTAAATTGGCAGCGTGTTTACAAACTTAATTCTATTTGGCTTCTTACCTCATCATCAGATTAAATTCAAGGGATTTGTACTCATAGTGGGCATGTTGTGTAGAATTTAATATAATATGAGGTTCAGTGAGAGAGTCATTTGAGCCGATTCAGTGAAGAAGTCAGTGAATTTTTTTCAATTGGTAATAATGTAATAATTGTAGTTGTATGTGTGTGTTTACAAGTGTGTGTGTGTGTGTGTGTTTAAAGGACTGTGTTTACAGATGTGTGCGCGGGTTTACAGTATATACTCTGCTCTCCCATACTGTTTTCAGGGGTACAGTTTAATAGTTGCAGAGGAATCTCTGCCAACTTTAAATAAATAAAAAAGACTCAAATGGGAATAAGTCTGAGTTTTTAACATTCAGTTGAATGTTCATAAAGGCTCTCTTATATAATCTATTTTGAGGACCCATTTCACTATTTATGCCATGCAAGCCTGACTCAGCTTTAGTCAGACTCACAGCTCTCTCTGTTTGTCTCATGATCACATGGTGGCCTTCGCACTTACATATTTAGTGATAAGGTCAAAAGTTCTCCTACAGATAACTGATGGCCATATATTCTTCCCTCCCAAACTATATATACAGTTGAGGTCAAAAGTTTACGTACACCTTGCAGAATCACACAAAATGCATGTTATTTTTTATTTAGTATTGACCTGAGTCAGATATTTCACATTAAAGGTGTTTACATATAGTCCACAAGAGAAAAAAAATGCCTCCGTTCAAAAGTTTGCATACACTTGACTCTTAATACTGTGTTTTACCTGAATGATCCACAGCTGTTTGTTTTTTTGTGTTTAGTGATAGTGGTTCATGAGTCCCTTCTTTGTCCTGAACAGTTAAACTGTACTAAATACTAAGTACTAAATGAAAAGTAACATGCATTTTGTATGATCCCTCTTATTTTGGTAAAATAATTAGCCTAACATTTTGCAGATTCTGCAAGATGTATGTAAACTTTTGACATCAACTGTATATATATATTCTTCCACCCAGGCTTTCCAAATAGTCACTGTATTATTATTGTATTAAATATTATTATATTTTAATGCTACTTGTTATTTTGGGCTGGTGATGGATGCTCACTTTCATATTTGGTGGTGTATTATTGCTTTATTGTGTTGATGTAAATGAAAGAAAAATTTGTTTTAGAAAAATGGTGTGCAATCTCTAGACTTATAGACTACGCAAGTTTTGGTTGAGTGAATCATGCTGTTTCGCTCCTGCTCTTACCACTCTGACATGATCTCTGCTCTTTTATAGGTACCTTCGGCTGTACGGGAGAAAGTTCAGCAAGGAGGACCATGTGCTCTTCATCAAGCTTCTGTACGAGCTGGTCAACATCCCCAAGCTGGACATCAGTATGATGCAGAGCTTTGCACGACTCCTCATCAACTTACTGAAGTACGCAGAAGTGTCCCCGTCAAACACCTGACCATTGCCACACATTTGAGAATTACACAGTAGATTTCTTGTTGGATGATTAAAAAGTTTATTTACGTGAATGAATGATTAATTGTTCAAAATAATTTTAACTAATTGCATATATAAAAAGCTAAATATCAAAATAAAACATGGTAATTCAAACAAAATCAAGGTAATTCAAAGTTTGCTGTTATTATGTGAGAATATGTTGTTATTTCCATATAATTGAACACAAGGCCTTGGCTATGATTAATGCATTATTATTAGTATTATTATTAATGATAATATATAATTATAATTTGTTATAAATCCTAATGTTTCTGAACACACTTTTTTTTTAACATACAGGAAGAAAGAACTGCTGTCCCGGGATGACTTGGAATTGCCTTGGAGGCCTTTGTACGATCTCTATGAGAGTATCCTGTACTCAAAAACTGAGCATCTCGGTCTTAACTGGTTTCCAAAGTAGGCCTCATGCTCTTTTCATCTTTCTACCTATCTCTGCTGTAAATCTCACTGATTCTAGTTTGTTGTGAACTATGGAAAAAATTCTAAACAAAATCTTCCATGTGACTGCATGCTATGTTTTATAATCGCATGGAACCTGATGATCATGCTCTGCTGACTTTAAATTGCCATCATTCACAAAGTTTTACGCACTGTTTTAAAGCTCTAGTTAATTTGATTATGCTTTCAGCTACTGTATATACCATATATTTATTATATATTTATAACTAGTTTTACAATATTTAAAGGTCCCCTGAAGTGCTTTTAAACACGCAGCGTTATTCTATGTGGTGGCTACGTAATTTCAACTGAAACAGGAAGATATCGATAAGATATCGGACATATCGAGCAGCCCCGCCCCCTTTTTAAAATAGCCAATAGCGTTTATATCTGCTCAGGCCAGAGCCGTACTTGAGATCGGTAAAGCCGCATTTGACAGCCATAGTCTAATTTGACAACCATACCCATAATCAAGCTGAGGCTGTGTAGTTTTAAAAATGTTTAATATATGCAGACTCGCGCATATGATCCGCTCCGTGCGATCGCGTCTCTAGACCGGAGCCAAAGTCCGGATCAGACATTGCGCGCTGCCATGGTTCGCGTGACACAACGTAAAACCAGACCTCATTTGCCCCATTCGAAAGCATATTTACACTGTCTGAATCGTTCCCTATCGCATACATTGTACACTTCGTGCTATTCACTGTACAGGAAATACTACACTGTGAACAATTGACCGGCTTCAGCATCTATTTGTAGTGTAGGGGGCGGGTGCTTTGGATTCTACAGAGCGTTTGATTGTTCTGAAGATTTGATGAGAAGCTGAAGTACGATGTGACGTCGTTGATCCGTTTTGGCAGAAGTGACAACTGCAAGCTTTGAATGCTTATATCTTCTAAATGCGAATATTGTCACTGTTTTGGAGCACACTGCCTTATAGATAACCTTAAGACTAACATATTGATACTAACCCAAAAAGACTTTAATTTTGATTTCTGGGGGGCCTTTAAACCCATTCAATAGATTTCCCTCCCAAAATCAGCACAGAAAATATGAAATTAAGTCTTCAGTTTCTTTGTGGGCCTGTTCATGACATATTTCTGTATGGTGAACACACATATGACATATGATTCATTGTACAGGGCGAGGTGAGGTTTAAGGGAGTAAAAAAATTGTCAGTGCCAAGATTGGTTCATGGAAACGAAGGACCCTGACGTGCTGCCTAAGATTTAGCAATTTGCTTTATCTTGTTTTATTTTTGTCTTCCCACATTTCAGGCCTTTTACTGAGCACTCTTGTAACACAACCATTCCTATTTAACAACCCCGGAATTCTAAGAAGAACCTATTAAACAATTACAACTGTGAGATTGATGTTATTGGTATGTCTAGCACTGGCTTATGCATTTTTCCTTTTCTCACATTCAGTTATCGAGCAGAAGCCTCAACTAAACAAAAATTGCTTAGTATTGTGCGCAAGCGGTAAGCACAGCCCATGTTTTACATGTTGCACTGTACCTTTCCAAGGGCAGCCGCTTATATTTATTTGCATGTGTCCAAAATGAAAAGCAAATCAACAATCTAAATGAAAATCCCACCACAGCTTACACCTGCATTTGTATTCATAATCTTTGTTTCTGTAGTAGCCTAGTCGAATCCACTTAATAACATGCTTCATAAACACATCAGGAAATGGTGCTCCTTTTAAAGTTTCTAATATTTCATCTTTGTCTGTCAAACACAATTCCTGGATGCTCAGAGGTGTCAGTCAGCTCTTATATTTAGGCTAAGAACTCTCCTGACAAACTACAACAGCACAATGACAAAACAATTTGTTGTAAGTAACTGTTCTGCAGCATACCTCCTCCAGGAATGGGATAGACTCATCGCTGTGACTTCATTCTCTTTATCTAAGAATCCTTTGTTTGATTGTTCTTACAGGTGGGCGAAGGGTTTATATTAAAAAAGTTACTAATCAAAGCTGTGTTTTCCAAAAAGCATCATAAGCATATAGAGTGCAGCAGACGTGTTCTGGAAGTTCAAAACTACGTTCATTTTCTCCATAGGGAAATAATTGAGAGGTTGTAAATTGTTGGTGTACTTTTGTTGAAACCATTCGTTTGCATGATTTCAACTGATTTTTAAAGGTACACTGCTTAACTCTTACTAAACAAAGCTGCACGCATCTTGCAGAACAACAATGTAGCCTGGAGCATACATGTATACAGTCATGGCCAAAAATATCGGCACCCTTGGTAAATATGATCAAAGAAGGCTGTGAAAATTAATCTGCATAGTTAATCCTTTTGATCTTTTATTAAAAAAAATTCACAAAAATCTAACCTTTCATTGGATAATAATAATTTTAAATGGGGGGGAAATATCATTATGAAATAAACGTTTTTCTCTACTACACGTTGGCCCTTTTATTCAATACTTTTTGAAACCTCCATATGCCAGTTTAACAGCTCTAAATTTTCTCCTATAATGCCTGATGAGGAGAACACCTGACAAGAGATCAGAGACCATTCCTTCATCCTTCTCTTCAGTTCACCCCACTCATTTTCTATAGGGTTCAGGTCAGAGGACTGGAATGGCCAAAGCAGAAGCTTGGTTTTATGCTTGTTTTGAGGTTTGTGTTTGTATTATTGTACGGTTGGAAGATCCAAACATGGCCCATTATAAGATTTCTAACAGTGTCAGTCACTTATTGATTTGTTTGATCTGTAGGTATTTGATAGAATCCATGATGCCATGTGTCTAAACAAGATGTCCAGGACCTCCAGCAGAAATATAGGCCCACACCCATCTTGAGTGTTTGCTGCTAAAAAACTCATTTTTTTTTTAGTTTTATCTGACCATAGAAGCCAGTCCCATTTGACGTTCCAGTCGTGTCTGATAACTGAATATGCTGGAGTTTGTTTTTGGTTGAGCGAGGAGAATTTCTCTTGAATCCCTCCCGAATAACATGTGGTGATGTAGGTGCTGTTTGACAATTTTTCTTTTTAAGGTTTTCTGACCCCGAGACTCAACTATTTTCTGCAATTCTCCAGCTGTGGTCCTTGGAGAGTCTTCAGCCACTCAAACTCTCCTACTCGTCGTGCATTAGGACGATATAGACACACGTCCTCTTCCAGGCAGTTTCGTAACATTTTATGTTGATTGGAAATTCTTAATTATTGCCCTGATGGTGGAAATGGAAATTTTCACTGTTCTAGCTCTTTTCTTAAAGCCACTCCACTAATTTGTGAAGCTCAATTATCTTTGCTGCACATAAGAAATATATTCTTTGGTTTTTCTTGTTGTGATGGATAGTTAAGGGAATTTATATTTATATTTCTGTGAAACAGGAAGCCATGGCTGGATAATGTCATGTTCATAATCACCCTGGAGTGCTCAAAATTGCGAATATGAATGGGAATATACTTCAGAGATATTTTACTCATAAGAATTTCTAGAGGTGCCAATAATTGTGTCCAACGTGTATTTGAGAAAAACGTTTATTTCATAATGATATTTCCCCCCATTTTAAATTCTTATTATCCAATGAAAGGTTAGATTTTTGTGAATTATTTTTAAATAAAAGATCAAAAGGTTTAACAATGCAGATTAATTTTCACAGCCGCCTTTGATCATATGTACCAAGGGTGCATACATACACAATATGAAAATATATATATATATATATATATATATATATATATATATATATATATATATATATATATATATATATATATATATATATATATATTCTTATAAAATGTTGTTTTTATAGATAAAATCAACAACTTCAAAATTATAATATCGCTTTAATAAAGTTTTTTTTTTTTTTTAATTCCTATGGGACAAAAATGTATTACACATATTTTCTGAACCAACGCTACTGAAAAAGTGAGCATGCACTGTTGCACTCTATAGATTGTAGTGACCACTTGTACAAATTGCATAGTGGGATAGTTCACCTAAAAACACAAAATAAGATATTTTGAAGGTTGAGAAGCAAACAACATTGGAGCCCAGTGACTCCTATTCTGTGGACAAAAAAATACTGAGACAATTCTCAGAGAAAATATCTTTGTTTGGATTCCACAAAAGCAGGAAAGTCATAAATATGAATGATGTGAAGGTGAGAAAATGATGATTGAATTTAATTTAGAGTGGACTATCCCTTTAAGCTCACAGCGCTTTTGGGAAACACAGTGTAGTCTGTTGTCAGTCCTGTTTCTTTTAGGTCAGGCTGTATATGTGGGTCGGATCACTTTGGCTCACTGATTTAGAGGGCAAGGTCACCCAACTTTTGCCAATTTTTCCCTTGGGTTCTGGTATCATTGTGTTCTATTTTAATCTTGCCTGAACTGAGAGAGTGCTGAATGTGGAAGGTGTTTGTTTACACTTGTACCAAGAGGAAGATCAACAGCTGCTGTGTCTTGCTAAGTTTCGCTGGGCTGTATTTTTAGAACTGGGGATGTACAAGACAACATATTTTAATTATTAACTAGTCAGTGGGTTATCTGAACAACTAGTTGACAGGCCTATTTTAAAGGGATATATTCCCCCCAAAATGAAATCCCACCATGTCATTGCAAACCTTTATGACTGACTTCTGCGGAACACAAAAGAAGATATTTTGAAGAACGTTGAAAACCAAACAACACTGGAGCCCATTGACTTCCATATATATAAAAAAAAAAACACATATCTCAAAATATCTATTATGTTCCACAATAGAAAGAAAGTCATGAATTTTGGAATGATAAATAGAATATTCATATTTGAATGAACTGTCCTTTTAAGTAAGCCTTGAACGATCAGGATCAGTAGACCCCAGTCAGATGTGTTTTAAGGGGCTTAATTTAGTGTTCTTGCATTCAAAAAAACTAGCTGGATTGACCATATCAGAATGGAACAGAATGCAGGTTGAATAAATCATAACTTCACACAATATGTAAAAAATGTTGCAGAAGAGTTAAAATGGCACAGAATGATTTATAGAGCCCTTCAATAGCATTATTTGATAGAAATCTAATAAATGGTTTGGCCGAATATACATTTTATAGTAAATCACTGTCATAGTCCTCAAAAAAATGCTGTGAGCACCACAGCCAAAAATTAACAATTCTTTCATTCATTACTCACCCTCATGTCATTCCAAAACCGGAAGATCTTCATTCATCTTTGGAACATAAATTAAGATTTTTTTGATGAAATCCGAGAGCTTTCTGACCCTGCATAGACCACAACGCAACTACCACGTTCAAGGTCCAGAAAGGTAGTAAGGACTTTGTTAAAGTATTTTCGTAGCTTCCTAAAATTATGTTTGAACCACAGATGTCACACAGACTATTTTAATGATGTCCTTCCTTACTACCTTTCTTGTCCTTGATCGTGTCAGTTGCATCAAAAATATCTTAATTTGCATTACGAAGATGAACAAAGGTCGTAGGGGTTTGGAACGATATCAGGGTGAGTAATTAATGACAGAATTTTCACTTTTGGGAGAATTATCCCTTTAAGGCTAAAATCCTTATCAAATAGTTCATCATCTCTATTTACAGCATTTACTAGTATAATTGTATTCATAAGTCATAATCCACAGCCAGCGGTTTGCACATCTTGGCCAACTTTGACAAGGTAAAAAAAATAAAATAAAATATATATATATATACACAGTGAGGAAAATAAGTATTTGAACACCCTGCTATTTTGCAAGTTCTCCCACTTAGAAATCATGGAGGGGTTTGAAATTGTCATCGTAGGTGCATGTCCACTGTGAGAGACATAATCTAAAAAAAAAAAATCCAGAAATCACAATGTATGATTTTTAACTATTTATTTGTATGATACAGCTGCAAATAAGTATTTGAACACCTGAGAAAATCAATGTTAATATTTGGTACAGTAGCCTTTGTTTGCAATTACAGAGGTCAAAGCGTTTCCTGTAGTTTTTCACCAGGTTTGCACACACTGCAGGAGGGATTTTGGCCCACCTCCACACAGATCTTCTCTAGATCAGTCAGGTTTCTGGCCTGTTGCTGAGAAATACGGAGTTTGAGCTCCCTCAAAGATTCTCTATTGGGTTTAGGTCTGAGACTGGCTAGGCCACGCCAGAACCTTGATATGCTTCTTACAGAGCCACTCCTTGGTTATCCTGGCTGTGTGCTTGGTCATTGTCATGTTGGAAGACCCAGCCTCGACCCATCTTCAATGCTCTAACTGAGGGAAGGAGGTTGTTCCCCAAAATCTCGCAATACATGGCCCCGGTCATCCTCTCCTTAATACAGTGCAGTCGCCCTGTCCCATGTGCAGAAAAACACCCCAAAGCATGATGCTACCACCCCATGCTTCACAGTAGGGATGGTGTTCTTGGGATGGTACTCATCATTCTTCTTCCTCCAAACACGTTTAGTGGAATTATGACCAAAAGTTCTATTTTGGTCTCATCTGACCACATGACTTTCTCCCATGACTCCTCTGGATCATCCAAATGGTCATTGGCAAACTTAAGTCGGGCCTGGACATGTGCTGGTTTAAGCAGGGGAACCTTCCATGCCATGCATGATTTCAAACCATGACGTCTTAGTGTATTACCAACAGTAACCTTGGAAGCGGTGGTCCCAGCTCTTTTCAGGTCATTGACCAGCTCCTCCCGTGTAGTTCTGGGCTGATTTCTCACCTTTCTTAGGATCATTGAGACCCCACGGTGAGATCTTGCATGGAGCCCCAGTCCGAGGGAGATTGACAGTCATGTTTAGCTTCTTCCATTTTCTAATGATTGCTCCAACAGTGGACCTTTTTCACCAAGCTGCTTGGCAATTTCCCGTAGCCCTTTCCAGCCTTGTGGAGGTGTACAATTTTGTCTCTAGTGTCTTTGGACAGCTCTTTGGTCTTAGCCATGTTAGTAGTTGGATTCTTACTGATTGTATGGGGTGGACAGGTGTCTTTATGCAGCTAACGACCTCAAACAGGTGCATCTAATTTAGGATAATAAATGGAGTGGAGGTGGACATTTTAAAGGCAGACTAACAGGTCTTTGAGGGTCAGAATTCTAGCTGATAGACAGGTGTTCAAATACTTATTTGCAGCTGTATCATACAAATAAATAGTTAAAAATCATACATTGTGATTTCTGGATTTTTTTTAGATTATGTCTCTCACAGTGGACATGCACCTCGATGACAATTTCAGACCCTCCATGATTTCTAAGTGGGAGAACTTGCAAAATAGCAGGGTGTTCAAATACTTATTTTCCTCACTGTATATATATATATATATATATATATATATATATATATATATATATATATATTTAGGAGCAGCTTCCTGATTTGAATTGGCTGTAGGTGCAGTGTGACTGTATTCAGCGTTTTTGAGCTCCCTTGTTAAAAGGACCCGAGGAGAACCTGATAACCTGGCATGTTGCACTCATGTGCCCAGGCTCTGGTGTTGGGAAACTCATTTACACTTTCACAAAACACTGTAGTTGGATTTCTGCTTTGCACGTGGTCTAATCGCATCTATTGCTTCAAACTCAAATGAGCCTAGTCTTTCATATTATATTAATGCACTTCCTTTCTTTCCCTTTTTCCTCCCTCTAGCTCAGTGGAGAATGTGTTGAAGACACTAGTCAAGAGCTGCAGACTGTAAGTACTTTCAGTCCTTCGTCATTCACTAATGTGCCTATAAATGTTCGACCCCTTTCACAAAAGAATTGCACATTGTGTTAATCAGCTTTTCGTTGTGCTGTTGAAAGAATCATGTAATCAGGCCGTTGTTAGACAAGCCCACAGCTTTCACACTGAGCCGATTACAGCTCTCTTAACACATTATACTGTTGACCGTTTCATTCATATAACAACCACTTTTCATCATTTTGCAAGAGCTCACGTAATAAATAAACAACCATGGATCTGAGAAAATGACGTGTGATTTGGTTCTCATAATGTTTGTGCGTGTGTCCCCATGTGTGTGCATAGTTATTTCCCTGAGTCAGCCACACAGGAGATGCTTGATGAGTGGCGGCCATTACTGTGCCCGTTTGATGTCACTATGCAGAAGGCCATTGGCTACTTTGAGCTCTTCTTGCCCACCATCATGCCCCCAGAACAGCATGACAAAGGCTTCAAGTAAGACTCTCTTATGCAATTTAGTAATGAAATAAGAGGGTTGCAATCTAAAATAAATTACTCAGTAATCATAAAGTGCAACCAATAAGTCTGACCCAGTGTAATAGGAGGATTTGTGCATGTTTTAGGTTATGGTTTGATGAACTGATGGATCTCTGGGTTTCAGTGCAAAACCTGCCTGCTTGGGAGGGTGTAAGTACTTCTCATTCATGAATTCATTTGTTAAAGTGCTAAATATTATGTCACCATTGGCATTCAATCCTCTGTTAACTCTTGTCTCCTCTTACAGAATTTAATGAATCTTTTTGCACGTCTGGCTAATGACAACATTGGTTATGTGAACTGGGATCCATACATTCCCAAGGTACTTTCCTGCTTATATATGCTGCTGTTCAAAATTTTGGGGTGATGTTTTTGAAACAAGTCTCTTACTAAGGTTGCATTTATTTGGTGAAAAGTACAGTAAAAACAGTAAGATTGTGAATTATTATTATTATTATAATTTAATGTAGCAGTTTTTTTATTTTAATATATTCTAAAATATAATTGAATCTCCTGTCTTCAGTGTCACAGATTCTTTAGAAATCATTCTAATGTGCTGATTTGGTGCTTATGAGACAATTATTATCAATGTTGAAAACAGTTGTGCTGCTTGATATTTTTGTGCATAATTCTTTTCATGATTCTTTGATCAAGAGTAAGTTCAAGAACAGCATTTATTTGAAATCCTTTCTGAAAAGTACCAGATTATTTCCAAAAAAGCTTACTGACCCCAGACTTTTGAACCATAGTGTAGTAGATGATGATCTAAAGACATCAGAGCATTTTATACTGATACTTTGTTGTATTGCTTCAGATCTTCACCAGGATCCTGCGTAGCTTCAATCTTCCTGTTGGCACCAGCCAAATGGTCGTTCCCAGATACTTAACCAACTCCTACGATATCGGTCACGTGGTCCTCTGGATTTCCTCTATGCTTGTAAGTCTCATGAATCACGCTCCTGCTATTATAGGTTAGTTATTAAAGGATGCATTTATTTACAGATCTTTATTATTTTTTTCAGGGTGGCCCACAGAATCAGGTCCAGAAAAAGCTTAATGGGCTCTTCAGTAGTATTGCATCTTTCTACCACCCTTCAAACAATGGACGCTGGCTGGTAAGATGTTCCCGATTAGGAAAAACAATTTGTGCGGTGCAAGATCTTGTCCCCCTTAAAGTCCAGCCCACTTCTCAAATCAATTATGGAACTGTCTGTGGTTTGTGTGTTGTCAACTGAGTTTTATGTTTGCATGCAAGAGGGAGATATGCAGTGACAGATGATCCTTTGACAGAGTGAGGTCACTTCACATTCCAGCTACTGAAACACCACTAACAACTTTCCAGTTACTGACCACCTATCATGCTAGACATGCATTCTTTTCTTGCACTCATGACTCAGTAGAGTACCATACAGTATCACAAGGATAGCTTGCAAATTTTATCATTTAGCTCAGACATTTTTCTTTGAAACTAAATGTTATTCAAGAGTGTTAATGTCACAGAGTATTGCTAAATCTTTATGCCTCGCTACATTACTGTTCAAAAGTAGTGATGCACCGAAATGTTTTTTTCCGAGGTGAAAAGTGGAACAGAAAATAAACTTTGAATAATACATTTAATACATAGGTGATAATTTAAGCCAGTCATATTAAAGTTCTTCAGCCACAGTTTTTGCATATTGCTACTTTAGCATCCTTTTTGTTCACAATGAAGTACGTCCACACTGATGACATGTTTACCTGTTGTGGCCTATCCACATTGTGTGCATGAAATAGATGTTAAATCAATCCGTTATTAATGTTTTAATTATAACACATGGCAGTTTTTTTTAAATTATTATTACTGTTTGAAATAAGTCCCATGGCAACTAAAAAAAACTGTCATTTTGAGATCATTCTAAAATTTTAATTTTGGTACCACAAACTTTGGAAAAGACTTATGGCATTTGAAGAAGTTTGAAAAGCCCATTGCAGTGTTTCATTTCTCTAGAAACCTTATAGTTTATTGTTCTGAAGGCTGTTCCATGTGTGAGTGGCACTGCTGTCTCAGAAGATACAAACGTTATCTTGCCAGGACTGAGAGAAGGGGGCATTCTCTGTAGTTGGAGAATCCAAAAGCTTAATTGAAAAAGAAAAAAATAAAACATGGCAAATGCTGGTTTCATTTGCAAAAAGTCAATATAAGACTGCTGGCATTTTAGATGGGTTATCACTACTGTGAGAGGTGCTACAGAAAACAGGATGAAACTTTAGCTGAATTTCTTACAGGATTAGTGTTTTAATGAATTTAAAAATCATTTGTTTTGGCCATCTGCATCAGTTATATCTTAATATCGCGGCCGTCTGTCTCTTATTTTCTTCTCCAGATGAAGTTGATGAAGCTTCTACAGCGTCTGCCTGCCAGTGTGGTTCGGCGGCTACATAGGGAGCGCTATAAGAAACCCTGCTGGATCACCCCTGTTCCCACCAGTCACAAACTCACGGACCAGGACGTGACAGACTTTGTGGAGAGCATGAAGCAGCCGGTACTGATGGCCATGTTCAGCAAGACAGGCAGCATGGATGCAGCTCAGGCCTTGCAGAACCTGGCCCTGATGAGACCAGAGCTGGTCATCCCACCTGTGCTGGAGAAGTGAGTGTGTGGAACTGCTGGAGATGTTCAGGGCCTGTAGGCGTTAATATCAGGCAGATAGCGCTGACTAATCAGCCTAATTTACATAAAAAGGTTACGATGACTTCAAAGCTAAACCAGCAAAGTGAATTCAACCCCACAGTCTTTTTTTAATGTATTCTGATCAATTTGTTAGTATATGATGATTTACAGCTGATTAAATATGCTTAGTTTTGTAGTATTTAAACAGTTATTGAAGATGAGTTGCCGTATAAATTCATGATTTTAAGTCATAAAGCTGTATCATAACCTGTATAGTGGCTTCTTTTATTCACTGTCAGGATTTACAGATCTAATCTTTGTAAATAGACTTTGTAAGCAGTCATTTTAGAATCCAGCGTAAAGCAGGAGCTGGATTTTTCCCAAAGGAGGAACCTACTAAAAGCAAATGTGTGAATGTGCTGCCCCCTGCAGGACGTATCCTGCTATGGAGACGCTGACGGAGCCGCACCAGCTTACTGCCACTCTCAGCTGCATGATTGGCATGGCCCGCAGTCTTCTCAGCGGTGGCCGACATTATCCCGAAGGTCCTGCGCACGTCCTGCCCCTTCTAATGAGAGCATTGCCTGGTGTTGATCCTAATGACTTCAGCAAATGCATGGTGGGTAAACTGTGAAATAAACATTTACAATTAAATAAAGAATTTTGAATCTTTTTTGTTGCTCTTTCAACTGTGATTTTATTCCTGATTGACTTAAAATAATGTTCACACATTTTGTTTTTAGATCACGTTCCAGTTCATTGCTACTTTTACTACTTTAGTGCCTTTGGTGGACTGTTCATCAGCCCTCCATGAGAAGAATGACTTGACAGAGGTAGGGCTCTGAAATCTTATGTAAAAGACCCACTGCAGAGATTTTACATAATTATTCTTTCTGTATTCTGTCATAAAATCTTTTATTTGTTGTAGACGGAGAGAGAGTTGTGCTCGGCTTCCGCTGAGTTTGAAGACTTTGTTCTGCAGTTCATGGACAGGTGAGTCATTCAGTGAAATGTGTGTGCCTGGAAAAAGAATAATACACTATTGTTGTGGCTTATGCCCTATTTTGTGTGTCTGTAGGTGTTTTGCATTGATTGACAGCAGCACTCTGGAGCAGACGCGCGAGGAGACGGAGACAGAGAAAATGACTCATTTAGAGAGTCTGGTGGAGCTGGGCCTTTCATCCACCTTCAGCACCATTCTAACACAGTGTTCCATGGAGATATTCAAGGTTTTTTTTTGTTTGCTTTATACATTTTCTTTAATGGAAACACTGTTTATTACAAAAAAAAAGTCTCAGACCTCTGTTTTCTTTGCCTCTTAGTAATTAGATTTTTCTAACCTTATATATATATATGTGTGTGTGTGTGTGTGTGTGTGTGTGTGTATATGTATATAAATATAAATTTTTAGACAGTAGAATTGCATTTATTACAACAGCAGTCTGCGTTTTTAACATTCTTGGTTTATATTAATCTGCGGCTCAATGAGTAATCTGAGCTGATTTAGTAAAGAAGTGAGTTGTCAGACCAGTGACTCTTTATAGACTGATTCACCGGTTCTTTTGACTGATCAATCAGTCAAATTTGACAGCATGTTGCATTTGCATTGTGGTTGCATTTGTGTAAAGTCGGTGAGGACAGCAAATTTTTCTCTTTATTTATATATATAGTGGATATAAAACATCTACACACCCCTGTTAAAATGCAAGGTTTCTGTGATGTAAAAAAAAATCTATATATAAATTCAGAACTTTTTCCACCTTTAATGTAAACTATAACCTGTACAACTAAATTTAAAAAAAAACTGGAATCTTTTAGGAAAGGTGGAGTAAAAAAAAAAAAACTAAAATAATGTGGTTGCCTATGTTTGCACACCCCTAAACTAATACTTTGTTGAAGCACCCTTTGATTTTATTACACCACTTTTTGGGGACGAGTCTATCAGCATGGCACATCTTGACTTTGCAATATTTGCCCACTCTTCTTTGCAAAAATGCTCCAAATCTGTCAGATTGCAAGGGCATCTCCTGTGCACAGCCCTCTTCAGATCACCCCACAGATTTTCAGTCGGATTCAGGTCTGGGCTCTGGCTGGGCCATTCCAAAACTTTATCTTCTTCTGGTGAAGCCATTCTTTTGTTGATTTGGATGTACGCTTTGGGTTGTTTTTGTGCTGAAAGATGAAGTTCCTCTTTCTAGCGGAAGCCTGAAGGTTTTGTGCCATTATTGACTGGTATTTGGAACTGTTCATAATTTCCTCCACCTTGACCAAGGCCCCAGTTCCAGCTGAAGAAAAACATGCCACCACCATGCTTCACTGTGGGTATGGTGTTCCTTTGGTGATGTGCAGTGTTGTTTTTGTGCCAAACATACCTTTTGGAATTATGACCAAAAAGTTCAACCTTGGTTTCATCAGACCATAACACATTTTACCACATGCTTTTGGGAGACTTATAATTTGTTTTTGCAAAATTTAGCCGGGCTTGGATGTTTTTCTTGCCACCCTACCCCATAGCCCAGACATATGAAGAATATGGGAGATTGTTGTCACATGTACTACACAGCCAGTACTTGCCAGAAATTCCAGCAGCTCCTTTAATGTTGCTGTAGGCCTCTTGGCAACCTCCCTGACCAGTTTTCTTCTCATCTTTTCATCAATTTTGGAGGGACATCCAGTGCTTGGTAATGTCACTGTTGTGCCATATTTTCTCCACTTGATAATGACTGTCTTCACTGTGTTCCATGGTATATCTAATGCCTTGGAAATTCTTTTGCACACTTCTCCTGACTGATACCTTTCAACAATGAGATCCCTCTGATGCTTTGGAAGCTCTTTGCGGACCATGGCTTTTGCTGTAAGATGCGACTAAGAAAATACCAGGAAAAGCCTACTAGAACAGCTAAACTTTATTTGGGTTTAACCAGAGGCACTTTAAATGATGGCAGGTGTGTACTGACTCCTATTTAACATGTGACTGTGATTGCTTAATTCTGAACACAGCCACATCCTTAGTTATAAGAGGGTTTGCAGAATATATTAAAATATTTCAGAGGGTGTGCAGAATATAATAAAATATTTCAGTTTTTTTTTTTTATTTAGTTGTACAGGTTATAGTTTACATTAAAGGTGGAAAAAGTTCTGAAATGATTAATCTTGGTTTTTACATCACAGAAACCTGGCATTTTAACAGGGGTGTGTAGACTTTTATATCCACTGTATATATTATATATATATATATATATATATATATATATATATATATATATATATATATATATATATATATATATATATATATATATATATATATATATATATATATATATATAAATAAATAAATAAATAAATATATATATATATATATATATATATATATATATATATATATATATATATAAATAATATAGATTGACCGTCTATATATTTTGACTGCCAATATATTATTTGTGGCACCCATATACACTACTGACAAAAGTTTGAGGTAATTTATTTTATTTTATTTTTTTTTTACGTTTTTATTCAGCAAGTATGCATTACATTAACCAAAAGTGACATATTTCTAATGTTACAAAAGAACCCTGAATAAAAAAAATGTATCACAATTTCTTTAAAAAAATATTACGCAACACCATTTTCACAATAATAACTGTGATGATAATAAGAAACATTTGTTGAGCACCGAATCAGCATATTAGAATGATTTCTGAAGGATCTTGTGACACTGAAGACTGAAGTAATGGCTGCTGAATACACAGCTTTGGCATCAGAGGAGTAAATTGTATTTTACAATATGTAAAATAAAACATTCTTTAATCATTGACAATATTACTGTTTTTGCTGTATTTTTGATCAAATATATACAGACTTGGTGAACAATTTCTTTCAAAAACATGTAAAAAGATACCCATTTCAAACTTTTGACCAGTGTATTTTCTCATATACACCTAAATATTATCTGTTAACAGCTGTTATCTGTCTATAGGTTGCTCTCGAGAAAGTCTTCAACTTTGCCACCACCAACATCTTTGAGACTCGTGTCGCAGGCAGGATGGTGGCAGACATGTGCAGAGCAGCTGCTAAGGTAATACTTTCCCTTTGCCCAACTTGTGCCGATACACACACAGCTGTGGGGCCACATTGATTCATCTGTCCTCTGCTTTGTTTCAGTGTCACCCGGCTGAGTCTCTCAGGCTGTTTGTTCCACACTGCTGTAACGCCATTACTCATCTAACTGCCAGTACGTACAAGAACATAAATGACAGTTTGTGTTATCTTGAGTCTGTGTCAGCATCCTCACTTGTGTTTTGGTGTGTTTCAGATGAAGATGTTTCAAATGAGGAAGAACTGGACAAAGAACTGCTCTGGAACCTTCAGCTGCTGTCTGAGGTCAAAATAACACCATATCAAACTGCACACGAAAGATTATGTACAGAAGAGCTTAAAATGTATTACAAAATCATGATAGCTGCCTAAAAATTTACTCACCTCCTCATGTTGTTCCAAACCTGTTTGACTTTATTTTTTCTGAAGAACATAAAAAACGATATGCTGTTAGTAATCAAGCAGTTTCAGTTCCCATTGACTGCCATGTTTTTTTCATATAATAATGTCAATGAGAATCGAAACTGTTTGGTTACCAACATTCTTTAAAATAGAATTTATGTTCCACCGAATAAGTAAAGTCATACAGCTTTGGAGCAACATGAGTGTGAGTAAATGAAGACAGAATTTAGGTGGTCTATCCCTTTAACTAGGTTAAACTATGAAGTGTGTATCACATGCACTTTCCATTAGGTACAGTAATGGAGTCACTGCTTATGAAGAGTTTTTCCACATCAATCATTACATCTGTTTTGACACTAGACAACAATTGTTGTGTATCTCACATTACCACCACTTCTTGCTTCAGGTGACTCGTGTGGATGGAGAAAAGCTCCTCCCGTACCGCACACAGCTGGTACAGACTCTACAGCTGACCCTGCGTTTGCACTGTAAGCAGGGCTACACTCTGGCCTGCAACCTGCTACACCATATCCTGCGTTCCACAGCGCTCACTTACCCCACAGACTACTGCAGTGTGCCCGGCGGCTTCAACAAATCCCTGCAAGAGTACTTGCCCATTAAGGTACTGTGAATGTGTCTGGTACATGTGAGGACATTTGACCAGTGGAGAGAACAGAGCACTGTATTCGATCATTGTTGATCCCATGAGTTCTCACTACCTCCCTTCTTGTTCTTTAAACAGGACTGGGGTCGTCCGGGGGACCTTTGGAACCTGGAGATCCAGTGGCACGTGCCCAGCGCAGAGGAGACGGCGTTTGTTTTCTATGTTCTGGACCTGTTGCTGCAGCCAGAGCTCCAGCGTCTGCAGAAATATTCCCAGGGAGAGCAGGAAATGAGCAGGTCAGGTGTCAAAAGTGCACTCTGTAATAATGGTAAAGACAAAAAAACATCATTCTGTATTGGTTTTAAAAATCTTGAATATTTTCTTAAATTGCTTTTGCGAATGCTGACATGTTTCTGAACTTTAAACAGAGATGATGTTCTTCAGAGTCTGTGTATAGTCCAGCACTGTCTGCTGGGTGCTGGTAGCATGCTCCCCCCTCTTGATGGACCCACAGTAACCGGCCTGTAAGTCCTAAAACTCACTGTGATATAGAGCAAAGTTTGGTCTAAGCAGCAGATATGTGAAGGGACACACAACACTGATTAAATTGTTTCATTTTTAAATAAATTTAATGAAAACTTGTATTAATCAAGGACACATTAAATTGTTAAAAGTTATAGTACAGATGTTTATAATGTTACAAAAGTTTATTTAAATGCTGTTCTTTTGAACTTTCTATTCATGGTGTCCACAAAAACATTAAACAGAACAACTGTTTTCAACATTCATAATAAAAAAAGTTAAAGACTGCTAAATGGCTGCAAAAATTTAGCTTTGCCCTCAAAGGAATAAATTTAATTTTAAAATATATTACACATTTGAAATGCAGAATACAGCTATTTGAAATTGTAAAAAACAAACAAACAAACAAAAAAAACATTACAATTTACAGTACTTTCATCAAATAATTGCAGCCATGAATTTCTTTCAAAATTGTTAAAAAAATTTTTTTGTTGTTGTCCATTCTCCTTTGTGCAGTGTACCCAGCATGGTTAGTTTGGAGGAAACAAAGCTGTACATTGGTGTCGACTATGGTAAGCCAAAACTGGGAAGTTCATATTAAAACTCTGCTTATGAAACCTGTTGTGATGAATGTCCAGTTAGAATAAGTTGTTGTACATCATGATGATAGAATAGGATATCAGCTTCTCAGTAAGAGCTTGCTGATTTTTCCAGATGAGTCCAGAGAGAACTACCGTGAGGCCATCTGTAAAGTGATGAGACAGTTGCTTCGTAAGTGATCCTCATTTAGAACACCTTCCGGCACACAAAATTTACTTAATATACATTACCCACAATTCTTAAGGCAAGCGTCTTCTAATTCTCTTCTGTAGATTACATTCTGGAACACTCAGAGGATGACACCAAATCCCTTTTCGCCGTTATCAAGGTAAGTGTGCACAGTAGATATTTGTGCAAAATGAATTGATCAGTTCATTAAGTTTGTATTGGATCATAAAGCAATTCTTAGGCATTAAAGTTTTGTGATTCATCAGTTGTTTGTCTCCCTCAGATCATCAGTGACTTGATGCACTTCAGAGGTTCCCACAAACATGAGTTTGACTCTCGTTGGAAGAGTTTCACCTTGGTGAAGAAGTCGATGGAGAACAGGGTGTGTAGTTGGGACTAAAAAATCTTTTATGTGCCGTTTATTTGAAAAGTATAATTGTCTGATGAATCTTCTTATTCTCTCCAGCTTCATGGGAAGAAACAGCACATCAGAGCTCTTCTGATTGACAGAGTTCTTCTTCAGCATGAGGTAGGAGTCAATGCTATGATAACCTGGCATAGTGATTTGGCGCATAATAGATATTGCAGAGCTTTCACTACACGATTTTCATGGCCAAAAAATTCACAAGAACAATGTTGTCGTTATGTCTATAGAACTTTTGAAAAAACTGAACAATGTTATCAGTCAGATTCTTCTTAAACTTTTGTGTTTTCTGTTGTTAGATTAATATTAGATTATTGTCAATACCAGTATATTTAAACATCCCAAGTAGGAAGTTTTAATTTTTTTTTTTCTGCTCTCGATGTTTAGATGCGAAAGTTGCAGGTCGAGGGCTGTGAATATAAGATTGTTCATCAGGACCTGTTGAGGGACCTTTTGCGTCTTTCCACCAGCACCTACAGCCAGGTCTGATTCCACATTCACCAAATTTTACAAAAAAATAATCCCCTTTATTTTATATGTTCCTGAATACCCATTTATTGAACCCTCAGGTCCGCAGCAAGGCCCAAAATGTGTTGTTCACAGCTTTGGGGACCTATAACTTCTGCTGCCGAGACATTACTCCACGTGTCCTGGAGCTACTGGAGCCCACACGAACTGATGTCACCCAGCAACAGTTCAAGGTATATAGTCTGTAATTTTCACTTTCTATCATTAGCATAACGCTGTATTTGTCTTTAATTTAATGATTTAATACCATTGTTTTATCATAATTTGCTTTAGGGGGCGCTCTACTGCTTGCTTGGGAACCATTGTGGAGTGTGCCTTGCTAACCTACATGACTGGGATTGCATCGCTCAGACGTGGCCGGCCATAGTGCGCTCAGGCCTCAGCTCAGCTATGTCTCTAGAGAAGCCCTCCATTGTCAGACTCTTCGATGACCTTGCAGACAAAGTCCACCGGCAGTACGAGACCATCGGCATCGATTTCACAGTGAGCAGCATCGCCTGTTTCGTACATTTTGTACATAAACTTTGGCGTAATGTGGTGTGTCGTTCAGACTGTTAAAGTGCGGATACGTTTATAATTGTTTGGTGACTATTCACAAGAGAATTCCAGTAATTTTAAAGGGATAGTTCACCCAAAAATGAATAATCTGTTCCAATCTGTATAATTGCAGTGAATGGTGCCCCTCTTTCTGAATCCAAAAAAAAATAAAAAATCTATCCATCACTAAACTACACCACACGGCTCTGGGGTGTTAATAAAGGACTTATGAAGTGAAACGATGCGTTAGTTTAAGAAAAATGTAATGAAACAAAAGGCGCAGCGTAAGATCCAGAAAGAAGACTGTAGTCTCTTTAGAGTAAGCTCCAGGAAGGAGCGTGTAATCTCGCGAGAACCAAGTTTTGTATACAGCACAGGGAAACCATGTGAAAAAGTAAATTATATCTGTTTTGATTTAAAATGGTGCGTTCGTGTCGATAACCGGGATTTTTAAATAAATTTGTGACGGGTGTTTTGTTTTGCTTTCTCCTCTGTGAATCCGCGTTTGTCATGCACTCTCTCCCCGGATCTTACGTTTGCCTTTCATTACGCCTACGTCATACGCTCGACCACCTCGTCGCGAACACGCCTGCTTGAGAGACCGGAAGCTGCGCATTTCAATTTATAAAGTTTTAAGAATCAACATTTTTGACACACTAACGTTTTGCTTCAGAAGTCCTTTATTAACACCCCAGAGCCGTGTGGTGTAGTTTTGTGATGGATGGATAAAATTTTTCGGATTCAGAAACGGGGGCACCTTTCACTGCAATTATACAGATTGGAACAGACAGGACAATGTGGAATATAACTCCGAATGTGTTCGTCTGAAAGAGGGAATGTCAGACACGCCTAGGATGCCCTGAGGGTGAGTAAATCTTGGACTCATTTTCATTTTTGGGTGAACTAGCCCTTTAATAGGAATCCAGGTATTCTGGAATTTGTCATAAAGATTTCCCCACAGGTTCAAATTGCTCGATGGATTTGGTGCGTTATCCAATAGAAAGCTGCTTGATTTAAAACTGATTTTTGTGCAAACTACTTCATACATCGCTAAATTGTTGATAATAGACTTTTTCTGACAGCAACATTTTGCAGAAATTTCGCTAATGTGGCTGCATCTTTAATGGGCGTTTACAGAACATACGGTTTGGCTATTAATTTACTTGACAGCTGCAAACTTTTGAAAACAGATTTCAAAGTGCAAGTTTTTGAAAACGTTATGTCATCATCTCTGTGTAAATTGCAAAAAATGTGAATTTGAGAAAACTGACGTCTTGCATATGCATATTATATATATTATGTTATATATTACTATGTGTTCAGTCTGTAGTGTTTCTTTACAAAGTAACATCGGCAACTAGTGGCCTGGCATGCATAATACTGCGTTTCTCATCGTAATCGTGGATCCGCGTGAAAGAAAATTGAACATGAAATTTTTCAAAACAAAGGAAACATTTTTGTTTTTAACATATCATTGTCTTGTAAACTCACCCTTAGGATAAAATAGCATCTGCCTTGTGCTGTAAGACTTATGTTTCCCTGAATTAATCTGTAGGTACCTGAGAGTGCAGTTTTCCTGGGCCAGCGCATCACCGATTCAAGCCAGCCCACTCCACACATTGGCACTTCCACAGAAAAGGAGCTGGAGCAGGGACTGGTGCTTCAAAAAGACAAAAACCAGGAGGCAGTGCAGTAAGTGCTACACATATACCCAGTCACAACATTTAATACTCATTTAACATGGTGTAGTAAATCTTTGCTGTTTCCTCTTTTAGGAAATATGAAAAGCTTGTGAGAGACCTGTTGGAATGTCTAGATGACAGGGACATGTAAGTATCAAACAGATGTTTAAAAGTCCTACATTATTCTGTAAAACTAGACACAAAAGCATCACTTATTTGTGAATATGTTATTGTGTGTCATTAGGCCTTGGAAGTTTGAGCACATTGCTATTGGCTTCCTGTCTCTACTGCTAAGAGATGACTATCCCCTCCCGGCCCGAGCAGTGCTCTTCTTTGTACAGAGCCTCAACCATGATGCACTTGTTGTTCGCAAGGTTCGTGGAATGTTGTTTTTGTTGGCTTTGCATAAATCTGTATCATTCTTTGCTGGGTTTTAACACCAGCCTACTCCAGTACACTTACCTAGAAGTATCTATTACTGATGAAAACCTTTATTAGCTTGTTTAGATGTGTTAAATTTGGATTAGGATTAGGTTTAGGTCTAAACTCTGTTCAAAATTTTGGGGTCTGCAAGATTTTTTTTAATGTTTTAAAAGAGGTTATACTCCCAACGGCAGCATTTATGTGATCAAAATATAGAAAAACAGTATTATTGTCCAATATATTATGAAGAAGTAATTATTACAATTTAAAATTACAGTTTTTATTTTGATCTATTTAAAATGCAATGCAAAATGTTTTTGTGTTTTTTTTCAAATGGCAAAGCTAAATGCTCAACATTAATTTTTCCAGTCTTCAGTGTCTCATTAACCTTTAGAAATTTAGAATATGCTAACTTGGTGTTCAAGAAACATTTCTTGTTATCAATGTTGAAAATGTTTTTTGCTGCTTAATATTTTTGCGGAAAGAGTGGTACATTTGTTAGCATTCTTTGAGGAATACAATGTTCAAAAGAACAGCATTTATTTATAATAGAAATCCTTTATGAAATTATAAATGTCTTTACTGTCACTTTTAATTAATTTAATGCTTTCTTGCTGACTCAAGTTTTGAACAGTAGTGTATATGCACTTAGTCTGTTACATGTTATATTATTGTTTTGCTTCCAATAATTGCTGATATAGATGGCAATCGCTGCAATGGCAGGCATACTGAAACAGCTGAAGAGACAGCGGAAGAAAATGCCTGTTAGTCCCTGTGATATAAGTGAGTAAACAACCACGTACAAACAAATAAATAGTACAATTAAATGAGGAGATGATTAAATTAACATTCACATCCATATCCATCTGTTGGTCCATCTGTAATATCACAGTATCTGTGGTAGGAGATAATTACACATGTGGTGCCTTGCAGGTGGGGTAATGGAGCCGGAGGGACTGGTGGCGGGAGACAGGCCGGGGAATGACTGGCTGCAGTACCACGGTGACAGCCTGCCGAGCACCCAGCAGGACTGGGACAATTTCTGCTTTATAGAGAAGACACACTGGGGCTACTACTGCTGGCCAAAGTAAACACTCCCAGCCTCTGATCACTGTATGATTCACTCACTCCAAATCTCTGCTTATAGCTATTTTATATTTCTCTGTTTATAGGAAGTTGATAGTATATGCCCCAGCAGTAGAGCAGCCCAAGGATCTTTCCGCTGAGAACATGAATGAGGTATACATGGACTGAGTGCGCTAGACATTGTTTTACTGCCAAACTTGACAGTATACATACTAAATGTGATTTTCTTACAGAGGGAGCGCATCATCTGTGACCATTTCACAGACCCCACATTCATCAAACAGCTTATTGAGTTCATGTCTCTTGAGGACCGAAAGGGCAAAGACAAGTTCAATCCTCGTCGCTTCTGTCTTTTCAAGGTACCAGCATTTATAAGACAATAATCATGGTAGAGGAGATAAAAGTACAGTTTGGCAGTAGGTTATAAAGGAAATCAATAAAATGGAGATTTAATTGACTATTTAATATGACAATATTGTGCCTACTATCATCATTGAAAAGTTTTAGGGTTAGTAAGATTTTTTTTTTCCCTTTTTCTTTTTCTCCAAGACTGCATTTATTTCATTAAAAATACAAGAAAACAGTAGTATTTAAAAAACAAAAAACAAAAAAAAAACATTTAAAGTAAATATTTTTTATTTTAATATAGTTTACAATTAGTAGTTTACTCATTTGATGACCGCTACATTTTTTTGCAGTTCAATTATATTTTGATGCATTGCAGTGTACTGAATTGTGACTCATGTATCACAACGTTTATCATACCTGGCTATCATTGAAAGCATGTTGAATGGCCTTGATGTAATCTGTAGACATATTTTTAGATGTTCCTGTGCATCTTGTTAACAAGCCACTGTTTGTCCTGGACATTTGCTTACAGTGTCCTCTGCACCAGGCTGCATACAAAACTCTCAGATGCAGAGAGGACATTAAGATATGTTCAATCCCCACATAATTCCCCAGACTTCTATTTTTGCGTTCTCAGCAGAGAGAAAACCTTTAAAAAGTAGCATTTATTGGATCATTATCATCCTGTTTATGTTCACTGATTCCAGCAGTTTTGTTGCAGTTTCCCCAGCTGTAATTCCCAAACCGAGAGATTGCACAGATTGTGAGGACCTATTCAATAAATGATTTGTGGAGGGTAGTAAATACAATTGTGCTCCCAGCTACATCTACCTCTGCAAATCTCTGCATTTTAACCAGCTCATAAACCTGCCTTGCTCACCTGCCATTCGAATTTATTACAAAATACAGATGGCTTGCTTTCTCATTCAACACCCACAGGGACTCTTCCGGAACTACAGTGATGCCTTCCTGCCTGTTCTAAAGCCTCATATGGAGCGGCTGGCAAATGACTCTCACGAGAGCACCCAGCGCTGTGTGGCTGAGATCATTGCAGGACTGGTTAGAGGCAGCAAGCACTGGAGCTTCAGCAAGGTGAGGATAGACTTAAAATTAGGAAGCCACTGAGATGTTTAACCACATTGATGTCTGAACCACCTCTTTCTTTCACACAGGTGGAGGCATTATGGAAATTCCTGATTCCTTTGATGCGCACAGCACTGTCCAATATTACTGTCGAGACCTATGCTGACTGGGGTACCTGTGTGGCAACTGCCTGTGTATGTGTTATATATCTTCACTCTGTTAAATTGTGTGCCACGTAATCCACCACCTCAATGTCTACTTGACACCAACAGTAAATGGTCATGAAAACATTATAAATAAACTTTACAAAAATATATATTTAAAGGGATAGTTCACCCAAAAATGAAAATTCTGTCTTATTACTCGCCCTCATGTTGTTCCAAACCTGTAAGACCTTCGTTCATCTTCGGAACACAAATTAAAATATTTTTGATGAAAACCGAGAGCTTTCTGACCCTGCATAGACAGCAAGGGAACGACCACGTTCAAGGCTCAGAAAGGTAGTAAGGACATCGTTAAAATATTCCATGTGACATCAGTGGTTCCACCTTAATTTTATGAAGCTAGGAGAATACTTTTTGTGCAAAGAAAACAAAAATAAAAATTGATTCAACAATTTATTTTCTTCCATGTCAGTCTTCGACGCGCATTCATGACAGTACCACAACACATTTTCTAACGTTGAAACTTTTTAAATGTATATAAAAAAACATTATTTTAAAATTTCTTTAACTATTATTGTTTTTGTTTTCTGTGTTGAGCATAAGAGACTTCTATCAAAAATATTAAAAACTGTAATTCATTTCAAACTTTTGGGCAGTATGTGAAGCTATGAGGACAACTAACTGTTGATGAATGATATTTTCAGGAGAGCCGAGATCCACGAAAGCTCCACTGGCTTCTCGAGATGCTGATGGAGTGTCCTCTCAGCGGGGAAGGCGGATCGTTTGTAGATGCCTGGTGAGTGTATTTTGTGCTTTACTTGATGGGAAATTCTGAAACCATTCTTGATGTTTGAGAGATTAATAATTTCTTTCTATCTCTGTAGCCACCTGTACGTGCTGCAGGGTGGTCTGGCACAGCAGGAGTGGAGGGTCCCAGAGCTGCTACACAGATTGCTGAGTTACCTGGAGCCCAAACTCACTCAGGTTTATAAGAATGTGAGAGAGCGCATTGGCAGGTATGTGTGCAGTCAGGGTCAAAACGGTCACTGTAGTCTAAAAATACACTGGCAGTTCTCTCTTGTCATGTTTTCTGTCTTGTCATGTCTTCTCTTGCAGTGTGCTGACGTACATTTTCATGATTGACGTTACCCTGCCACACACTCTGCCTACTAAGTCACCACACATTGCTGAGTTTACCGAAAGGATCTTGTCTCAGCTGAAGCCCCTGATTGAGGGAGACGAAGAGATCCAGAACCACGTGGTGGAGGAGAACGGAGTGGGGGAGCAGGACGAGAGGACCCAGGCCATCAAACTCCTCAAAACTGTTCTGAAGTGGCTGATGGCCAGTGCGGGGCGCTCCTTCTCTACTCCAGTACCTCAGCAACTACAGCTGCTGCCCCTGCTCTTTAAGGTCTTGCTTGCTTGCTCTCTCTCTCTCTATCTTAGCCCATGCTCTTTGTATCTCATTCTTTATACATTTGTGTGGAGTGCTCTTAAGTGGACTGCTGACTTCCACTCAGTGCCTGTTTTTGTCCATCTGTAGATCGCTCCCGTAGAAAACGATGACAGCTATGATGAGCTGAAGAGGGACGCAAAGACTTGCCTGTCCCTCATGTCTCAGGGTCTCCTCTATCCTGAGCAGATCCCTATGGTGCTGAAGGTGCTACATGAGGTGAGGCCTCAGACCCTACATATCAGGACAACAGTTTGAAAGCTGAATCTGACCTTGACCTATTTTTTTTTAATTATTATTGTTAAGTGAAACTAAAACTATTAAGAACTGTAAAGCTGAAAATAAAATAAAAATGATGAAAATGAGAAATATAAGAAATATTACCTTATTAACTACCTGAAGTAAATTGCAGTTGAAGTATTAAAATTATTGAAACTAAAACTGAAGAAAAAATAAATTAAAGCAATATAGAAATATCTTAATACAATGACAAAAGTACATAACTAATTTACTAAAACTAAAAAATAAAAGCTAATTTAAATAAAATTAAAATACTAATAAATAATCAAAATGCAGATTTTTGTTGGTTCTTGTTTTGATTTCAATGGTGACACCACCAGCATAGAAATATTCATAATTCTGCTTTGCTGAAAAAAACAGAATTGTTGTGGATGCAACACATTGTCACTGAATGAGTATGTAATAAGTGGCACTGATTATATACTACATAGGCATTTAAAATGCTGCACATTTACTATTTCATGATTTTATCATTTGATTGTATTACCGTCTATTGATGTAATATTGTAATATGTTAGTATCATCAGTGATTGCATTCACTAGAAATATTTAAAAAGTGTATATCCAGTAAAATTATGTACTTATTTAAATCTAATCTACTGGTGAAATCAGGCATTATGGTGCTAGCAAATATTCATCCAAATATGTATGTTTAGTATTACATACAATAATATCCCACATGCTTAACATGTCAATATATATATACATGTATAGACTTTTTTTTAATTTACCATTATTACCCAGTCCTAGCGAGTGCTATATTTGCTGTGCAATCATAAGATTCTTGTTATTTTTTTCAGATTGCTGGCAGCAGCTCTTGGCATGCACGATTCTCAGTGCTAACATACCTCCAGATAATGGTGTTCTATAATCTGTTCACCATACTGAGCAATGAGCAGGCTGTTCAGGACGTGAGAGCACTGGTCATCAGGCTGCTGGAGGATGAGCAGCTGGAGGTACCTTTCAGGCCACACTGGCATCCTGGCATCATCATTTATTCACTTTTATGCAGCCTTGTTCATTAAACCTTCATCTCTTTGCATCTCTGTGCCTTAGGTGAGAGAGATGGCTGCCACCACTCTCAGCGGCTTCCTGCAGTGTAACTTCTTGGCAATGGATGCCTCCATGCAGACTCACTTTGAGGCTCTATGCAAAACCAGATTACCCAAAAAGAGGAAGAGAGGCTCTGTGGTGGACACTATTCCTTCAGTCGGTATGATCACACTTTAATCACATGCAGTGCTGTGCTGTTTGAATCGGAGCCATGGCGCAGTGGTAACATTTAATGCCTGCGAAATTTAAGAACCAAAGTCATTTAAGTTCAAGTCTGGTCTGGTCAAGTCCCATTCCCTCTGTCTAATTATTCTGCCACGAAAAGGCATGAGATGCCTGTAAATAAAATAATAAAAAAATAGCTCTAGTGTTTTATTTATGTGCATATTTTCTATTTTGAATATAAAATGTAAATATCCTTAAAACATGATACATTCACTTTGATAAGCAAAACTTCAAGTTCTGTTCAAGATAAATTACAAGTTTTTTTGTTTGTTTTTAATTTTGCTGCTCTGGTGAATTTATCTTGTTTTAAGGATATTTAGAATTTTTATTGGAAAACAAAATTATTTTAAGAATAAGTTAAAACACAATTTTTGAAACTTTTGTGTGTTTGAAAATCTTGTAAATATCTTTAAAAACAAAATAAATCAGATTATTTCTTTTTCTTTCAAAAGAATCTGAATATCCCTGTGGATTAGAAAAAATCTTGTATTTTTAAAAATATTTTTCTTTTTATTTGTATACTATTTTAAAAGGAAAAAGCCTTAATCATATTTATCTTTTCTAAAATGTTTTTATTTATATTATTTATTAGAAAACAAATACAATTTAATTAAAAATAAGTGTACAAAAATAAACTAAATCTGTTTATTAAAATAATGTTTTTTTTTACATTTATAGGTATATTCAGATAAAAATCAATTAAAAATTAAATCACAGTTTTTGAAATCATTTTGTTTTCTATTAAATCTTCTAAATATCCTTGAAACAAGATGAATCTGATTCCTCATTTTTTTCAAAAGTATTTGAATATCCCTGTGAATAAAACATCTAATTGTCTTTCTCTCTCTCTCTCTCTCTCTCTCTCTCTCTCTCTCTCTCTCTCTCTCTCTCTATATATATATATATATATATACACACCTCAAGAATCCTATTTATCTTGTCTTAAATGCTTTCATTTATATTATTTACTAGAAAACAAATACAATTTTATTAAAATAAAATGTAAAATAAGTACACAAAAATAAATTAAATTTGTTTATTAAAAAACATTTTTTTTTTTTAATTTAAAGGGATATTTAGATACTTTTACTGAAGAAAAAAAAAAAAAAAGAATCATTTTGCTGTACTTAACCCATGTTTGTCTATCCTCAGATCTGGTACGGCGTCACGCCGGCGTGTTGGGACTCAGTGCTTGCATCTTATCCAGCCCGTATGATGTCCCAACCTGGATGCCTCAGCTCCTCATGGACCTCAGCGCACACCTCAATGACACGCAGCCTATTGAGGTACACCGGTCACATCACAACAAACACAATTGCTTTCTGTCTCCCTCTTGTGCTCTTCGCTCTTAGGGCCCATTAAATCTAACAAAAATCAATACAAGCCTCTCTCCGTCTGATTTAGATGACCGTGAAAAAGACTCTGTCTAATTTCCGCCGTACTCATCACGACAACTGGCTGGAGCACAAGCAGCAGTTCACAGATGACCAGCTCGTGGTGCTCACAGACCTTCTCGTGTCACCCTGCTACTATGCATAGACGGGTACGTTACAAAGACCTGTTTGTTTCTTCATCAAACCACATTTCAAGAAATTTAGCATTGCATTACTTGCAGTGAATGGGTGCCGTCAGAATGAGTGTTCAAACAGCTGATTTTTGTGATTTGTTTTTATTTGCTGTTTGAACTCTGGCGGCATCCATTGTGACTCATAAATGAAATCTGTTTAGTCTATAAACGCTGCTTAATTGCATGATCATGACCTTTATCTGTTTCTTTACAGGTTGTGACGATGTTGCTGCAGGTTTTAGTTTAGTTTTTATATATATATATATATATATACATATACATACATACACACATACATATATATACATATATATACATATATTAGTATGTATATATTAGTATGTATATATATATATATGTGTGTGTATGTGTATATATATATATATATATATATATATATATATATATATATATATATATATACACACACACATAAAATATATATATACATGTATAAGAAATATCTTATGCATTCATGCGGGTGGGATGGGAGGACACAGATGCTCAGAATCTCAGCATCTTCAGCAGAACCTCTCGAACCCAGACCCAGGAGCCCACTAAACCACGAGCACATGATGAGAGGAGGGCAGGAGGCACATATAGGCACGAAGGAGACACTAGATGAGTGATTTAACGACCTAGACATATACTCTGTACGTACTGTTTGTATGTATATATCTAGCCCATATTTTTGCATTTCAACTATACTTAATATTTAAGGTTTACCAGTGCAGGAATGTACAGCCTGCAGTCTGTAATATTATTGTACAGATAGATTTTTTTCCTCTATAATCCTGTGTGTTGACATGAAGTGTGTGACGAAGGACAGAATGCCTATGGATCGCCCCATAAATCCAACTCCAAAGCCCCCATGATGCTCTCTGGCGAGGTTCTCAGTGATCTGAGCCTGTGAAGGTAGTCCAACAACTGAATCTGTTACGTTTAGAATTTGAAACCACTTAACTGGAAGATTTTTCGTCTTTTAGCATTTTGTTTTCAGTAAACATTTTACAGCTAGCAGCATGTGATTCTTGGTTAAGTGTCATTTTTGGCACACCAGCATCTTTTCAACCTAAACCTCCACAGTAATCTGATGCGACAGGCACCACTTTGTGTTGGCGATGGTTGCTCGACGCATCGGTAACTTGATGAAGAATATATACGGGCTGAGCCCTCGTTATTTATCATCACATGAGGACGCAAGTCTGAGTACTGTGATGTTATTGTGGTATGTGTGTCATTGTCCTGTGGCGCTCTGCTCACATGCCATCATAACAGGGTTTTGTTTTGTGTCGTATGTGTTTGTGTATTTTATGTGTATGTATGCATTAATGTACTGTACATATGCATTTATCTATGCATAAATGATTGACGCGTCTTCTAGCGAGAGCAGCCAGGCTGGATTCAGTATGAGAGTGCGTGGAAGGCAGTAGGATACATGTGCATGTTTGTTTGAGTGTGCATGTTTGTAGTTTGATCGTGTTTTGAGCCATTTCTTACTGGCATGTGACAGAATCCAGGATAGAATTTCTTTTTTTTTTTTTTTTCTCCTGTCACTCTTTTCTCCAGCCTCAGTACAGAAACACTTTAGATTGTCGTCTGAATCACACACAGCGCCAGGAAGGGCTTCAGGTTCTACTATGGTTAGCTCTGTTTTACATTTGGAAGTGTACATAACTGAAACATTATTTAGCTTAGTGCCAAAACTGCAGTGATTTTTCTCTATTTTTTTAGATGTTTGCTTTGTTTTACTCTCAAGGCCAATAAATGTACTGTTTTTAACAAATTAAAACACAAGGCCTCTTTTTTTCCCCACAGTGTTGTGTTTTTTTATTTTAATTATTATTATTATTGTCTGGGTCTCTCAATAAATATGCCATCATCATTATTAACTAGTAACAGTGGTGAACTCAACAAAGATCATGTACACAAAATGTCAATACAATAGACTTGTGCTAGAATAGAGTTGCAATTCTGACATATTTTTAAACAATAACTGGTAAATTATGAATAAAAAGTAGATAAACTCAAAAGCTTTGCTTGGGTGAATCTCAGGTAGAGTGAGACAGACAGACAGATAGAAAGACAGATAAGTAGTCTTTATGGAGGACACAATGCCAAGATGATTAATGGCTTTGACCTTTTGACCTTTCCCCCTCCCCCACACTGCCCACCCACGTCATGTTGACCCCGTGACCCGTTAATGAGATCCAGATGTTGCAGTCGGCACGCGTGAAATTCCGATGTTTGTACAAGTGTTTGTACATGTCCGACCGGTGACAGGAGATAAAATGAAGCCCTGTGGAATATTTTTGAAGATTTTATCCTTTTGAAGGTTTTGCCCATCTGTGGCCCACGTGTCTGGTTGCATTCCAAGGCATGGTGTGTTATAGACTCTCTCTGTATGGGTGTGTGAGAAAAATATATTGGACTTAAGGACAATAACAGAATAAATAAACAATTTTAACAGAATATAAGAGCATATCACAATATCCGTGTGCGTACCCACAATATAATATGATGACTGTATAAAAAGAAATTAAATAAAATATGTAACGTGATTAATAATGAGATGGGAATAAAACAATAAATAAAGAAACGGGTATAAAATCCTCTTACATCTTTTTTCCCAAGAGAAAAAGATTTCTACCTCGTGCAAGGACCCCCATTCTTCGAATGAGAGGTTTACAAAAAATCATGTTTAGTTTAAGTTAAAAGAAGAAATCTTTCTTTGAGATTCTCTGTCTCTTTTTCTCTCTTTCTCTCTTTCTCTCTCTCTCTCTCACTCACACACACACACACACACACACACACACACACACACACACACACACACACACGGACGGACGGATAAATTAAAATAAAAATATTTAACTTGACAAATAAATAAACAAATGGATAAAAATCCCCTTACATTTTTCTGTAAGAAAGGTTTCCTCTTGCAAGGACCCCCATTCTTCAAATGAGAGGTTTACAAAAAATTGTGTTCAGTTTAAGCTGGAAATGCTCCTCTCTCCCTCTCTCCCTCTCTCTCTCTCTCTCTCACTCACTCACTCACTTGGCCCCCACAGCGTAGGTTAAACAAGTATACAAACACACATTCAATCATTCAAGTCTTATTCTTTTCTTATATTTCTAAATGAATATAAATAAATTATGCGATCACACACGATATAAAACGGTGCAAACATTTACACTAGTTTTAGTCATCAATAAAAATATAAAAACGTACATTTTACCAGGAGCAGGGGAAAAAAAGAGTTTGTCATGTTAGAAAAAGTTATCGGTTGATTGTAATGAGGAACCAGTGACGTCGAAATAAGAAAAGGGGAAAACAATATATATATTTTAATAGGCCAAACGATAAGGGCTATTGTGGCTCCCGACATGTCTGGACATGTCAAATTTCTATGTTTTATGGATGCTTTCCATAGACATAATTCAATTCAATTCACTTCACATTTATTTGTATAGCTTTTCACAAAACAAATTGTTGCAAAGCAGTTTCTACATTATATTTAGAACCTTTAATATTTATATTTACATTTATATTGATGAATTTTATACAGTATCATCGCTTAAACCTACACATCACAGTAAACTTCATTTTTATATTTTCATAAACATCATTTAGTATAATTTAATAAAAAACGAATTTATTAAAAAAAAATGTATTTAATTTTAAAACATTTTGCTCATGGGTACAATCTTTTGGAGTATTACTACACTCCACAGACATTCTATGACACTACATAGACAATGATTTTTACTGTACACCTACCCATCACAAAAAAAAAAAAAAATCTGCATACTATTAGTAATTACTATTTTAATAAAATATTGTTTTTAAGCGATCTGAATTATGAGCACTCAAAGTTTAATCATAAACCACATTGTCATATCAGTGTAATACCTACATCATTATACAATTTTGTATCATAAGTCATATAAACAAACACGCACATAAACATTTCAAGCTAAAGAGAGACTTATCTCTATTTTAAAGAATATGGAAATATATAATTATATACAGTATGACAGCATGTTACTACCATGTTACTAAAGCAAATCATTCATCATTCATTTTAAACAAGTATTCAACATTTAAGTTTATTGAACTTATAAAACACAGAAACAAATATGTTGCTAAAGCAAAGCAAATCTTTTATTGTACATTTTATTCATGTATTCAACATTTACTTAACACTTCATTCTCTTCATTTAAATAATATGGTAATAAACAAAATATATAATTATATATGTCATAGTAACAAACATGTTACTAAAGCAAAACATTTATCATACATTTTTAAAAACTATTCAACATTTTGTATTGAACCTATAAAACACAATTCTCTTCTTTTTTTGGTAAAAAAACTGTGGTTATATAAAACATACTGTATAAAAATAAAACACTTTACATTATTCTGGGGGCAATGATGTTCATACTTAGAATTAAATGTTTACAAAATGTACCTAAGTTGGGAAATTAAGTCCTGCTTTGAGCTCTTCTCACTCACAAGAGTGAAATGTCAGTCTGAGTGGGGTGAGCTGATGCACGCACACACACACACACACACACACACACACACACACGCACGTTGGTTTTCTGAAAGAGCTTCTTGGCACTCTGTTAGGCTAATTGCTACATCTTGTAAAAACGGGCATAATAGGTCCCCTTTAAAGGAAACTTGTACTTAGTTTATTTTATCAGCCTTTTCTGAACCGATCTTTATCAGCGTGATAAATAACATATACTATCAATATTCAATTGGTTAACTATACTGAAAATATATGTAGAAAGTTACAATATGTGATGTATCCGCTTTGTATGCTTGTATTCAGGAAGGTCTGCAGTTCAGATTGGCATATGTAAGTTAGTTTTCAAACTTTTTCCCAAAATCAACTATTGTATTGTACATTTGTATAACACTTACTGATTTTAAATCATAAACTTGCTTTAAAGCTTGAAAAAAAGGTTACCAAATGTAGTTTCATATCTGTTTTGTTGTAACAAAGTCATTAATCAGTTCTCTTTGTTTCATAAGATTTACTTTTATTACTTCTACGAAGGTTCACGCTACTTTTATAAGACTGATAAATATGTGGTGAATGCACGATGAAACGAGAATCAGGCTACCAAATAAGTTTGACGCAATGTTTTTAAGAAAGGGATTTTGTTTATTTTTAAATACAACTAAACCAGATAAAATATTCTTCTTTCTTTTTGACAAACCTACATTTCAAATGATTTTTCCCCGAGGTGTTCATTATCCGAGTGGAACTGGTCTTATTTGGGGGTCTAAATAATGCGGGGGTCTAGATGAAGCTTCTTAACCGAACAAAGAAAACATATTTTACATTCATTCATCATATTTTATTCAATATTTTGCACGAGTAGCGTGGCTTCCTGACGATCGGGATTATGGATGACGCTGTACACATTTTGTTTGTTGGACTGTATATGTCGTTACTATAGGCGAGGCCTTCTCTCTAAGAGCCGTCAGCATTGTGTTTATAGAAATAAATGAAAATTAAGAAAATTACTCTCTACTTGAGAGCCATTAATATCGCTTCGGAGGATCTAACCCATAAACCCCGAAATTGAAAGTGTTAATGCACTGTAAAAAATGACCGTGATTTTAACGGTAAAAAACTGTGAAAATGCTACAGTAAAAACCTGTTAAATGGTTAACGGTAAGTTCCTGTACAATTTACAGGGAAAAAACGTAAACTGACATTCCCAGAATTCCCTGCATTGCATTTCAAATTTTGTTTGAATTTGATGTTTTTTTCTTTGAAATAACTGTTTCTTCTTATTTTTTCAGTTATGTTTATTAGGGTTGTATATTAATGTTTATTGCATATATCTCACCATGATGGCGTTTAGTGTTTGTGTGAATGACACTGAGCACCTTCTACATATGTTATTATTGAAAAGCTGCTTGTGATGGGCTTTGGTTCATCATGTGACTTTCTCATCACCACCTGCATTTGGTGGTTATCAGTGTATTTCAAAGGTACAAAACAGATTTCAGTATTCAATAGGTTGGTACATTAACATTATATCAGTTAATGAAATTACGGTATTTAACTGTAAATTTAAGTTAAACCCGTAAATCCTAAAATGTTGTTACCGTATTTTACCACAGCTGCCGGTTTTTTACCATAAATTCTAACGTGAATTAAAACAGTCAATCCAGATTCTAGGAAACGGCGACAACGCTCTATATAGATTAGGGCACAAAGTTTATCCCTTGAAAAGAATCGAATTTTGAAAAAGTTGTCTGACGCCGTGCAAAAGCTGATGGAGCGTGACTCTGGAAACTGATGCACACGGTCATCGAGCATGTGTGCGATCCGAATGATGATTCTACGGGAGATAACAAGTGTGTAAAAAATCTCAAGAACAAAATGGACGTTGTGCCAATCTGAACTGCAGTCCTTCCTGAATAACGTCATTGTGTGTGTGTGGATCTGTTTGGATTATTTTTAAAATAATCAAATTTTAAAAACACTGCAACAACCGCATTTATCAACATGATTTCTTTTGTAATATCATGTTTTGGCCTCATATTTACTAGGAATTTAATTGAAATCTTTGTAAAAATAAGAAAAGTAATTAATTAATTAAAATAATATAGATCTATGAGACTTGTGAACCCGTTTTAAGTGTTACCACTATTAATAAGCAGTCTTAACAACAAAAGCATGATGACTAAAACTAGTGTAAATGTTTGCATAGTTTTATATTGTGTGTGTGTGTGATCGCATAATTTATATTCATTTCATTTAAAAGAAGAGAATAAGACTCGAATGATTGAATGTGTGTTTGTATACTTGTTTAACCTACGCTGTGGGGGCCAAGTGTCCTCTCAAAGAGGGGAACATTTTGACTTTGCATGGGCCATTTTATTGAGCCCCATGAGAAAATTACTTAGAAAGCACATCAATTATTTATTTATTGTGATGAGTTAGTGTCAGGTTGTAAAATGTAATTATCTGTAGAAAAACTTAAAAAAAACTAATAGGAGTCTGTAATGTCACCATTTAGATAGCTAAGCAAACGTGTGTGTGTGTGTGTAAGAGAGAGAGAATCTCAAAGAAAGATTTATTCTTTAAACTTAAACTAATGAGGGTCCTTGCACGAGGTGGAAATCTTTTTTTCTTGGAAAAAATGTAAGAGGATTTTTTTACCCGTTTCTTTATTTATTGTTTTATTCCCATTTCATTATTAGTCTTGTTACATATTTTATTTAATTTATTTTTATGCAGTCATCATATTATATTGCGGGTACACACACACATATTGTGATATGCTCTTATATTCTGTTAAAATTGTTTATTTATTCTGTTATTGTCCTTAAGGCCAATATATTTTTCTCACACACCCATACAGAGAGAGTCTATAACACACCATGCCTTGGAATGCAACCAGACACGTGGGCCACAGATGGGAAAAACCCCCCGGATGTAGGGACGGACCATAAAATCTTCGGACATGTACAAACATCGGAATCGATTGCAACATCTGGATCTCATTAACAGGTCATGGGGTCAACATGACCTAGGTGGTTACGAATTATTCATAATTTAAAAAATGACCACATTAAAGTAAAACAATCTATAATATTTTTGTTAAGTAAAATGTTAGTGTGAATTTGGGTTGGAAATGAAATTAAAATTGTTAAATGTCATTAAAATGTTATACAATGGAAAATAATTATTTAAGATTTCAAGAACATGTTTAATTTGGTTTATTCAAATTATTATTATTATTATTTGAATTTTGGAGTAAATTGGTGACTTAAACGTTTATGTTCATGAGATTCACCTCGTTATGGCTTATTTGAAGATTAGGATGGTAAGGAACTTTAAAAATAAAGAGGAAATGGCTTTGTAACATATTCAAGTATCCGGAGTCAAATTAACCAGCCTCTGAAAAATAAATCATCCTTTCATTTACATTTTCATGGACGTAACAACGTTATGTGCAATATACTGAAATCCTTTCAAGTTCTTGATTTGTATCTCAAGGTTTAACGCGAGACAAATGATGTGAAATGTCACATCATAAAATCAAGTGTAGATTCAGTAGTGACTACCATATATTAAATAATCCTATTTAAAAACATAACAGTGGTTTAAGTACTGCTTATCTGACGCTTTATCAGGTAATCCCTTTAAGCATGCATCGGATATATGTGCAACAAAAAAATGGACTAAATTCCTGAGTTTTTCAGAAGATTAAGGACAAAGCAGACTATAGCAGATCACTCAATCTCCTTCTGCTTCTGCAGCTCCTTCACAAGACGCTCCAAAGAGAACAGGTGATCGTCTAAGTCTTCGGGTATTAGATGCCTGAGGGCTTCGGCGAGCTCAAACAGGTAATCTGTATTCTTGCCACTGGGGCCTACAGACTTCACAATCTGCTGAGCAATTGTCTCCAAAGGTGCTGGGCCAAGGTAATTTGGGTTGTCACAGGAGCCGATGTAGAGCAATGTGTCCTGCATTGGTTGGTGTTCTTCATCTTTGGGATGAAATGTAACAGTGATCACCCCATAGCCGCCTTTCTCTCTGTAGTCCAGATACTCTTTCACTTCCTTTTCTCGGCCTGATGGCAATTTATAAGCAACGCCCCATACACAGCCCTAACAGCAAATAGAGAGTGAACAAACAGGAAAAAAGTGGTTGGATTATTCACTTTTTGTTTGGATTACTCTCATTTGCATGTAGCATAAGACTTAAAAAATGTACATGTAAATGAAATATAGGTATGTAAATCTCATATACTATCATTAAATGATATATCACAAATATAATATAAAAAATATGGCACTTTCCGTTAATATTGTACAAAACAGGGTCTGAAACTCTTTTTAAAAAACATTAAATAAACGGTCAGATGCTGACTCAGAAGGTCATAAAATAATATAAAAAAAGTTCAAAAATATTAAATTTAATTTAATACAATTACAAATATTAAAGTGAATTAGAAGTAATTGTATAAAAAAAATCTGTGTATTCCCCATTTAAGGTGGGATATACAGACATTTGATTTGTTTCAAAACTAGCTAAATTTCATGCTAGGTTAATTATGTGTGATGATAATAGTTTATTTAAAAATTAATTAAAACCATTAATATTTCTGAAGTGGAATAAAAAAATAAATAGACATACTGTATACTGCATCAACATTATTAGGCTGGATACAGACTAAAATCATAAATATTTAACATTTTCATGCAAGGTTAATTATGTTACATAATTTATTTAAAAATAAAATACAATATTAATGTGAATTTAAAAAATATATTGACACTGTATAAAAAATACTTCATAATTTTAAGGTGGGATACAGAAATTCGATGTTTAAAACTGGCTACATTTCATTCAATGTCCTGTTATATAACATTTTTGTTTTAATATAAAATATTTTTAGTATATTTTATAATTATAATTTATATTAATTTAATGCTAGGCAATTATAAATGTAGTAGTATTAAATAATAGTTTATCAAAAATAAAATAATAATAATAATAATAATAATATATATATATATATATATATATATATATATATATATATATATATATATATATATATAAGTTTAAAAAAGTTCCTTCCATGCTTTAGGGGGGAAACAAAACATTGGGGTAAAAAAAAAAAAAAAGTGTACCGAATTCGAGGAACGTAACGTAATGTGCCATATATCGGCTCTGTATTGGTTTGAAACTTATAAATTGAGCAGTATTTAACAGGTTGACAGTTATTACCTCAGGGTCCTCTATTAATGTCACCACTCGCCCAGGCTGAAATAGAATCAATAAAAAGTAAAAGTGTTAATCGTACTGTGTAGTGCTCTGTCATCCTTAAAGGTCACTATGACTGGGCACCTGCTGTTCATAAACTCATATGGCTTTGATAGGGAATAATTGGGTCCATACCTTTCCAGGCACCCCGCGATGATCCGTACTTCCCTGCCAGAATCTGCGACTGAAACCTTTGACGAAACCCACTCGTTTCTCCTCGTATGGAAAGTCAACTTTCCAAATCAAAGATCCGTAACCAAAAACCCACATGCTTCTTGCTGACAGCTCAAGGTGTGTCTGACTCTGAACACATACTCCACTCATACATCGATGGACGGGAATTTTTAGGGCTCGTGCACCGCAAACGAGTATGGTTAGGTATGTTGACACCGGTGGCATAGGTGTGGACACAACACAGTAATTAGTATGCTAAAGAGCACAAAAGAAAGTCATAAGGTTACTTGCCAAGGGCAGATACAGATCTAGCCGAAAATATCTGGCATCAAGTCTCACACCCGTTGCCTTTTGATTTAGAAGCTGCCGTACACACTGCGCGTTACTGTTTATATAAGCTTTCGCTAAAAATGATAAACATAACGTAAAAAGCCGTACAGCATTAGTTGAATGTATGAACAAGCTGCTAGTAGAGATTATTTTTCAAAATAAAAGCCAGGTCACCGGCTTTAAAAATAAATACTTACAAAATAATAAATAAATAAACCTACCATGATAAACAGACTATCCACGATTATATTTTAAATAATAATAATTATTATTAATAAATAAATAAAAAGTAATAAGTACATAAATAAATAATAAATATACCATGATAACCAGACTATCCACCATTATATTAATACATTACTGGATATTTGCTGTAATAACTAGTAGCGAAGGCATTCTGATGAAACCTATATGGGGTTATATATTTTTTTTTTTTTATGTAAAGGAAGTTACATCTGTAGAGTTGAGCATAAAAAGAATCGCTTTTAAATATAAATATATGTTTGTTTGTTTATTTAATACGTAGTTTCATGTAACGTATATCACGCATATTAAAATTATATTTTTACGTTTTCTGACCATCCTTGGGAACCCTACTTGTTCAATAGACAAGCAATGCTTTAACGTTTGTTGTTTTGCTGTCTTACGTTATGTAATTATATCTAATTAAAGATCTGAATGAAGAACTCTGAACAAAAATGGCTTAAGCTAGATATTCTTAGTTATGTTTCCGTCTAGCGGGTGGATCAGATGAAAATATGTCAAACAAAATACTGGACTTGTTTTTATGATGATGTTGTTGTTGTTTTTATTTTCTCTTTTTTTTTTTATGGACGGAACGAAACATTACACACATGTGTTCCAGCCGGAGCTCTGAATCAGCCAATCAGAAAACAGCATCGGCGGAAATGTCCATTAAATTTATCTTGTCCTAAAACGACTGGATTGTGAATTCTGTCGTCACTTTTTCATGTGTGTACAGATGTTTTAGGACCGCGATATGATTTTTCTTTTTGTTGTCTTGTGGACATATATTAAAGATTCAAAGTGGGGAAGTCGAACTAGATTACTAGACTAGTATACTAGAAGTGGCAGAGGACAGCTGTTAACTTATTTTGCAATCAAAGCACCGTTATCTGCCCAGCTTATCATAATTATTGGTGTAACCTAGTATCAACTTGACCTGGTTGTGCATTATAGAGGTTTAACCTGTGGCACTGCAGTGTATATCAGGTGCAATTTAAGACCTGGAGCTGTCAACCTGCACTCAAGTCAGAGTCGCTGTGTGTACGTGAGCGAACACGAACTCTCAGTAATGTTTGAGGGATAGTGTTGTGTTTTTAAACAGACAATAATCAGATGGACTTCACGGAGTGCTATGGAGACACCTGCTCAGCCGTCGCGCTGGCAGCCCGGGAGGGGAAGGGTCGACGGGTGCAGAAGCTCATCCAGAGAGGCTTCGCGGTGGATGTGAAAGATAACCGGGGCTGGAACGCCCTGCATGAGGCTGCGGCAGCTGGATCAGCAGAGTGTGTGCGGCTTCTCCTCCCTGCAGCCGGTAACAACTTCAGATGGGGATTTAGCTGCTTTGAACGCGTGGAACATCACATAGAGTGACCTGTTTAGACAAGGAACGGATAGTTCACATAGAAATGCAAATTCTGGCATGTACTCAACCTCATGTCGTTCAAAACCTGTACGACTTTAAGTAAAGCACAAAAGGACATACTTGACAAAATGTTCACGCTGCTCTTTTCCATTGCTCATTTAATTATAAATTAATGGGGACTGGGGCCATAAATCTCAACAACACACATAATTGTGCAAGAACGTTTATCTTTACCACTTGTGCACCATTTGTCATATTTTAGGATAGTTTTGTGTGAAACAAAGTCTTGAAAATGGGACAGACAAGTGATTTTTCTTCTTCTCATTTTTAACGATTATTACCGTTAACCAAAACTGTTTTAAAATCATTTTGTAACTTTAAATAAAATGATTAACTAGAATAAAATGTTTAAAAAAACAAACTAATTTAATTTCATCTAGTTGCTAAGGCAGAATTTCAAATTTTTGTTTAATTTCATTTGAAGTACTAAAATAACTAAAACTGTAATAAAAACTACAGAGACATTTAAAATAATGACAAAAATGTCTTGTTTTTGCAGAAGAAACAAAATCAGTAAATAAAATCAATACAGTTTTTAATGAAAGGAATATCATTTTTTGGTGAACTATTAAAGATCAAGACCAATAATCAGAGCTCTTTTGACACTCTAGTATATTTAATCATTATTAAACTGTTTAAGATGCAGTACATGACTGTATCTTTTTCTCTAATGTGCAGTTCATTAGTTGTATGTCCCTGTTCACTTCAGTCAATTGCGAAGACTACGTCAACACTTTGACGCATAACTCAGAGACTCCTCTTTACTTTGCGGCGAGGAATGGACATCTCCGGGTAGTGAAGTGGCTTATCAAGGGTGGTGCAGACATTAACAGGACAACCAATGAACTCTCCTGTCCCCTCTTTGCAGGTAAACTCAAAGTACCTAGGATCACAATCTCCGATCATGTTAACCATGTGTATTTTTCCTCTTTTGAGCCTTGTTATATATTTGTCTCATTTTTTGTTCCTAGCTGTAGACGGTGGGCACAAAGATGTGGTGGAGCTGCTGGTGGAAAATGGGGCAGAAGTCAACGGGACTTACTCTGTGTCCGGCTGGTCTTGTCTCCATCAAGCTGTTTACAAGGTTATAGCTTTAATCTACAACTCTAATTTAAGATTGATGCTTTGGAAACATCAAAACTTGTACAAATACTACATTCACATGCCTTAAAAAGTTCTGCAGCTCTTCTTACTCACTTTTAAGTGTAAGTGCTTATCAACTAGTTATCAGGAAAAAACACATAACAACAATCACATGATTGCTACTTTTAAATTTATACCTCTTTCAATAAATGTTATACGTCTAAATGTTAAATTAAGCTTCAAATAATGAAAGCCCAAGGCCATTTTGCTTATTCTAATTTAATCAAGTTTTTAAATCCTACATCTAAGGCAGTAACCAAAGTCTTCCATCAAAAAACTGATGAAATAAACATCTGTAAAACCATTTCCAGGGCCATACTGAGTTTGTGAGGTACCTGGTGAGCATGTGCTCTCTGGAGGCAGTTGATGACTATGGGATCACATCATTATTTGTTGCTGCACAATATGGACATCACCAATGCTTAGAGATTCTTGCAAATGCCGGTGAGAACATTTCTTTAATGATTAACCCTGTACAAGCTTCATCTAGCCAATCATATGCTTCTCTTTTTGAACATTACATGCTTTGGTCAACGTTCACTCTTGCAACATCAGATTTATCGCTACTGTAGCGACACATTCTTCAGACACAGATAAAGAGTTTGATGTAAGGGTCAATGACATGCCGCTCATTTTTGTTCATATCTATTAATGGTAACACTTTAGAATAGGGAATACTTATCAACTATTAACTATGACTTTTCCCTCAATGAATTCCTAATTTGCTGCTTATTAATAGTTAGTAAGGTAGTTGTTTGGGTAGGATTAGGGATGTAGAATAAGGTCATGTAGAATAAGGCATTAATATGTGCTTAATTACTACTAATAAATGGCTAATATTCTATTAATATGCACGCTAATTAGTAACTAGTTAAGAGGCCTTAAAATAAAGTGTTACCCTATTAATTTATTCAGAAATGCAGTTCATAAATACAGGAACTTGAATACAATTATACTGAAAAGGCCCCTGTAGACCCTTGTGACTCTTTGTCCAGGTCAGTAAGTTTCTGAAAATAACAGATAATTGACTTTTTTTTATTAACAAGCAAGGTTAGTTTAGGTTGTGAAATGTCATGTGGTGCATTTATTATTATTTTTTAAATAAATACTTTTGTTCAGCAAGAATACATTAAATTGATCAAAAGTGACAATAAAGCCATTTATATGTCAAATTAAATAGTTCATATTCGGTCCATCTCATATCCTGAAAAGTCTGTCTTGACTAAAAATGAGCTCCTAAAACGTACTGCCAAATTCTGGAAGATAAATTCTTCAAAAAGTGGTACAAGAGGATGTGGTGCTGGTCCTTCATGAGTCACTTCAACTTATCTGTCTATAAAGCCTATAAAAAATTAGTCTTCATGTATTTCACAATACTTCAGCATGTTATTCTTATTAAGCGAGGATAATTTTTAAAAATTTTTACTCAAGCAAAGTCTCTGAGAATCTGACACCTTGTAGTTCTGGAGACTCCAGGAAGGTTGCAGTTCTGGAAAATAGTGGAGCTGGAGACTAAATGGTTCCTAAATGATTCTTCACATTAATTCTTAAATCTTTTGCAGTTAACGTGTCTTTTCTTCTCCACCTATTTTTTTTTCTGACCCCGCTGACCCAATGAGCATTTTGCTGTCCAATTTCTGTATTGCATTAGTTTTTAATATTTCTCATGGGATTTAATCATCTTTGACTCTATTTTGGCTTATTTTATCTGTAAAAGAAAACGTGCCTAATAATTCTGCACACCTGAAATAAGGATTTTTTCACTTCTAGCCTTCATGGACAATTATGTATCACTTATAAATGATTAAATACAAAATTAATAGTAGTTAGATTGATGTGGTTTGGAATTGGTAAAATGTGTTTGGGAAAAAAAATTATCAGAATATCAATGCGCCTAATAATTATGTATTTAGTATTATAATTATTATTATAACTTAGAACTATTATTTTCAAATAGAAAATGTTTTTTGATTGTACTAATATTTTAATTTTATATAAATTAAAATCTTATAATATTTAATATTTATAAATTGTACTAAGATTTTAATATTACTGTATTTTTGATCAAATAAATGCAGCCTATTTGACCATAAGAGACTTCCTTCAATAACAACAAAAAATCTTACCAATCCCACATTTTGAATGGTAGTGTATGTTTATAAATGTTTTATTATGAAAAATATATTTACAAACCTTTTAGGAAATTGTTTTATTTTTTTTACTTGATGGTTCCATTTTAGAGTCATTATAATAAAATTTCTCCTGAAAAAGTTTATAAAAGTCATATGAAACCACAATGAATATAAAGAAAATATTTCTAAAAACCTGGCATTACCTATATTTTTAAAAGATAATTTTCCTTTATGATGGGCATTATTTGTCATTGACCTAATACGTGTAATTGCTTATTAAATGAAGAAGGCAGAAGCCACACTGCAGTCGTGTATAAGAGTTTGGTTGCCTAAGCACAGGTTGTCTTTGCCACAGGGGCGAATGTGAACTGCCAGGCAAACGATCTGGCCACGCCGCTGCTCATTGCCGCTCAGGAGGGCCACGTACGGTGTGTGGAACTTTTACTGTCCCATGGAGCTGACCCCAACCTGTACTGCAATGAGGACTGCTGGCAGCTACCCATTCATGCTGCGGCCCAGTTCAGTCGGCTTAGGTATGGCAGTTCGGTCAATGACGTACTGGGTCTGTCAAATGGTTACGAAGACCATGCGACAGTTACTTAGTATAATGATGAACACATTTGAAAGCTAACCTTTAGTACTTTTTAAACAAAGATGTTGAGAGGGTAACTTTGGCCTTTATGAAATAAATTTTGATTAACTGCATTAATCTGGCTGCTCATCTCTTGTCGTTCTCTGTAGTATTTTAGAGAAGCTGATTCCGGTAACGAAGCGAGAATGTGACCGGGGCGAGGGAAAGGTCAGTCCAGTTTATTTGGCAGTACTTAGCGGACAAGCAGACAGCCTGCGGGCCTTGCTAAAGAAGGGCTACAGTCCAGACGCCCAAAGCTGTCGACAGTTTGGCTACAGCTGCCCTTTGGACATGGCTCTGTGGTGCAACTCTTGGAAGTATGACAAAGATGTACACTTGTGTCCCGCTTTTTATTTTAAACACAATCAGTTGGACAGTATGACACATTTTGTCCTGTTTGTCTCTCAGTTTGAACAGCGAGTGTCACCAGATTCGTGAAATCACTCTGATGCTCTTGGCAGCAGGGGCCCATGTGAGCATGGGCATCTATGCTTTTGCCTTACAAGGCCACGTACCAGAGCACCTTCCCTTGATCCTAGAGCACGCTGGCCTTCCTCGGGGTGACCGACTTGAAGAACTGGCCCATAGAGCCATTGGAGAGATGCAGAGTGGATCTTTCTGGCTCCCCCTGCTGCTCAAAGCAGGAATGGACCCCATGCTGCTCCTCCAGGACAAAATGTAAGCAACACATTGCGGTTGTTGTGCCACACAGGTTTTTATTTTAATCAAGAGTGGATTCACCATGCGTGCCTTTTAATAAATGATTGTACTTTATTAACGTCAGAGTTAAAAACCACAGTGTTAAGCTCTTCACTTCTGCCTGTTATGCTCTAATTGGGTGCAGGCTTGAAGAAGCTGAGAACAGAGTGCTTAATTTCTTTTTGGAGTTCATTAATTGGAAGACTCTGCCCTCCTCAATGCTTCAGATTCTCTCTCACCGTCGAGCAGATGGCACCTGGACGCCACGGAAGCATTTCGGTATGATCTGTACACTTTAAATCATATTGATGTGTGTGTATGTGTGGGTTTAATGACATTGAATGTTGCATATATCAAATATTTACAGTATATTCACAGTTATTTTGTTGGTGATATGAAATTAAAGGAATGGTTCATCCAAAAAATGTTGTCGTCATTTACTCACCCTCCAGTTTCTTTGTTGAACACAAAAAAAAAAGATATTTTGAAGAACCAAACAGTTATTGGTCCCCATTGACTCCCATAGTAGGGAAAGAAATACTATTTAAGTCAATGGGGACCAGCATTCTTCAAATGATCTTCATTTATGTTTAACACAAGATAGAAACTCCTACAGGTTAGGAACAACATGAGGGTGAGTAAATTATGACAAAATTTTCATTTTTGGGTGAACTATCCCTTTAAGAAACATAGTCAATGATTATATTACACTTTTTATGTCCATTTAGTTACCTTAAAGAGTAACATGGTGAATGATTTTATTACACTTTATTTGTCCATTAACTTTCCTAAAGAGTTTCTGCATTATAATATGTGATTAGCTCAATTTATTTTTTGGAATCAAATTGTTTCAACAAAGCAATTTAAAACCCACTCAGCCATTAACCCACTCAAAATAATGTTTGCATTAAAATGTTTTGTTACAAATCTGTTGGTAAATGTTGCAGTTTAATGCTATGCATTTTTTATATTGTATAAAATATCATTCTTCCATGATTATTTTAACTATTTAATCAATGTAAAATAGATGGCTGACTGAAAATGTTTACACACACACACACACACACACACACACACACACACACACACACACACACACACACAAGGGCTTCATTTATATTGTCAGAAATATTTTAATGTCATTTATGCCTGTGAAACCATGAAACATTTTTTTCAGGATTCTTTATGAATAGAACATTTAAAAGAACAGCATTTGAAATCGGAATTTATTGTAACAAAGTAAAAATCTTTACTGTCACTTTTGATCAATTCAGAATGCAGAATGCTGCTGAATGAAAGTATTGTTTGTCACAAATGATTTTTGAAAAAAACCTCTATATTGTCTTACTGTATTCCATAGCTATATCATCTGATGTGGTAAATGGCCACAGCTCAGTAACCTTTTGCCTTTGGTTCCAGAATCAGTCCCTGTCCTCACCCATCTGTGCAGACTGGCAGTGCGGGCAGCGGTGGGCAGCAGTGCTCTGTCTAAGACATCCTTCATCAAACAGCTGCCAATCCCCACACTGCTTCAAGACTACCTTCAGTTCAGCGACGTCTCAGGTTTGCTTACATAGCGGCCTGACTGTCAAGTGTGGCTAATTAAGTTATCTCAACTTGTTCCACTGCAGTATTTTGTATATAATGTTCATAAAATTTTAATGACTGCTCAATGACGCTGGACTCTGGCTCTTTTCATTACCTTGATATTTAGAAAATGTGGGAGGACAAATAGAGAATTCTACCAATTTATCTTCGCTGTTCTGTTCCCCTCTTACACAGCTGGCCTTCATACTGAGTTGGTGTTGAAATTCACCTCTGCTCCGTGTCTTTGGTCTGCCTCGTTATCTTCTCTCTCTCAGCGGCTCTCCTCTCTGTCTGCCTCCAAGGTCACTCTGCCTCAAAGACGCATACTCTCTTCGAATGTTAATTGCCAACGCAGCCACACTCATTCAGAGATGCTACTATCTGCCTTTGGTCGTGCTATTTATTTAACATTTTATGTTACCTTTTAGCAATGCTCATTGCACACCTTCAAAAGCTCGTCGTTAATTTAAAATCGGCCGTACCTCTGCGGCGTGATGCTCTCAACCTCTTGCTGCTTTGTGAATAGAGGTGCACCATTATGAATAGGCAGTTGATCTGTTTCTGTTTCACACAGGCTCAATGTTCTAGTATTTATTTATTTTTTTCTGCAGTACATATCCTGGCAAATTGTCTTTATCACCTCTTTAACATTAATTATGGAAAGACTAACCTATGCTTGTGTTATTGTGTTACAAAAATCGTGTTATATAACATCAAGGTGTTCCTTATTTCCAAGCCATTTCTTTTGGAATACTGTATACCATGTGCAAACAGCAGGGGGAGAACACGGATAACTGACAGCATGCCCACCAGTCCTACCCACAGTACCTAGCAGCCTGACTACAAGAAAGAGGGGAGCCATTTCTGCTCCCTCCCTGATATTTTGGATTCAGAGCAAACCAGAGGCTGTGTCTCAGCAACTCTGTGCCTTGTTCTAGACAATCAGGCCACCTCTCTGTGGGAGACTCTGGAAAGGCAAGGCATCAGTAATCATGTGCATTAAGCTTTTCTTGTGCTGCAGGTAAGCTCAGGTCCAACAGTTCGCCTTTGATTAGCAATCAGGCTTTTGAAATACAGCCAAAGGAGTGACTGACTGACTGACTGACTGACTTTCTGTCGTTCTTTCACATTTGCACATTCGTTTTCATTTTTATAAAACGTATTAGAGTAAAAATTGAATTTTGGATTGTTCAAACCTCATTGAAAAATAATCCACCATTTGTACATTCTTTTGAATTTTTATAAAACATATCAGAGTAAAAATATAATTTCTGATTGTTCAAACCTCAGTGAGAAATCTCTTAATTTTATTTTGACCCAGTTGGGTTAAATGATTAACCCAACTATCTGGGTAGTTTTGTTTAACTCAACTATTGTTTCAAAATTACTATATGGCCACAATAGGTTATAAATTAAAAATCAGACACACAATTACTAGAGGCATCATCGATAATCAAAAAAGGTGAACATTTATTAATAAGCAATTGAAAAATGTATATTTGTTGTTTATTCAACTTAAGAAATGTTAATTTATTGAACATATTAATAAATCTTAAACTTTAAGCAAGAAATATAGTATTTGTTTAACAATAGCTAAGTTAAATAAAACTACCCAGAAGCCTGGCTCAAAATAATTGCTGGGTTTGTGTTTAACCCACTGTGTGTGTGTGTGTGTGTGTGTGTGTGTGTGCTCTTGTTTATGCTACATTTTGGGGGCCAAATGTCCCCACAAGGATTGTAAAACCTGACATTTTTGAGGGGGAAAAATATTAAAAATAGTAAATGATGTTTATCTGAAAATGTAACTATGCAAGCAGGTTTTCTGTAAGGGGTTGGGTTTATAAGTAATAGAAGTCTAGAAAGTCCCCACAATTTACAGAAACAAACGTGTGTGTATGTTCTTTAACTCATTTCCAATATAGATACTGTTTTTCTTTTTTACATATACTATCTGTTGTTTACAATGACATTTTACATAAATGTTAAAACCCAGCCTCGAATAACCCCTTTGATTTGTCTCCCCTAATTAAAATTTGACAGCAGCATGGAGGAACCATGTCTAGAATAGAGCACGTACATAATTGATGCAACATAATCTAAAATGTATCAGTCCTGAAATGTGGTGCACGTTCTATAAAAAGCCAGTATGACGTGCAGCCCTAAGCCAGTCCACCCGTTTGCAGCTGTAAGCCTGAATTGTTGAACAGCCACCACCCTTCATACTGTGATTTTGTTGATTCCAGAGTGGCTCAGGATTTGGAGGCTTTGAGCTCTGGGGAAAATCATCACAGTGGAGCACATTGCCTGTCTCTTTATTTAATCACATAGTATGTTTTACATTCGTGTGCTCGAGCTTTTCAGAAATGTGTTAAATAATTCTTTTTCTTATAGCTTCTCTGAGTGTTAATTACACAACCGTAGTTGACCATGGCTCTAGTACATTAGCTTTTTCAGTGATATAAAATGTTTTTATCTGCGTGAATGAGTTTTTTTTTTTTTTTTTAGTTTGTCTCAGTGTAAGATCCAGCTTGGAAACATAGAGCTGTGATCATTGCCTCATTGTGCTATTCTCAACATGGACCTGAATCATGAGGACACAGTTGCCTGGCGACCTGCTGATGGGAAATATCTGCTAAAATATTACCAGGGGAGTTGTTTTTCCTCTAGACCTTCTAGAACGTCTCATACAAGGTGTATACGTGCTAATACTGTATAGATTTCAATCAGTAAGGACAAAAGCATTAAGGCTGCTTTGCCTTGGCATATTACATCACCTGTTGGGAATCGTCCAACTTTGGTGCTGTATGGATGATTTATTTTTTGTCAGTATGATTAGATAATTCTTGCCTTTTTGATGGAAGAGTACTGGTTCTTATTGCATTTGTGCAGTCTGTTACCCACTGCTAACACACTCTAAGGAAATAAACAAGGGTGATGGGCTTCTGTTTGCTTTCACTGAACATGAGATTAATGTGTTTTTCCAAGTCAATTTGTTGTTTTATCTTCCAGGTCCTACATGTCTCATCTCATTGATTTTACTCTTTGCCACCTCACAAACAGGTCATTATGTATTCGTTTGCTTGTGTTTGTGTCAGTGTGTTTGTTTTGTCAGGAGTAATCTGGACAGAGGAAATGGGCCATTTCATTTGGACATTTGTTTCAGGGAATAGAAGAAGAGAGCTGCGGTGTTGATATAAGACTTGCTGTTGGTGGGTGGAGGGGTTTTCAGTGATTGGAAGTGTTTTGCTAAAGGAATAGTTCACGAAGGATTGGAAATGTTGTCGTTTACTCACCTGTTTCAGTTCCATGCAGCTTTATTTCTTTTCCTGGCATGAAAATATTTTGTTACCAAGGGCTGCCAAAAAAGCCCCATAAAAGTGGTCCAAACAATTTATGCATGGTATTATGAATCCTCTTGATGGGTTTGCTTAAACTGTTATCTTATTTGCTTTTGCCCATATTAAAACTTGACGAATGAACATGTGCCGTGCCGCATTTGATGTCAATGACAGGAATGCCATTGATATTCACATGCAGTATTTCATCAACAAAATCAGTCATGAAAATTTTTGTTGCAACTGCAAAATCTGAACTGAAAAGATGCATCATGATGATAACTGAAGAAGTTTAATAAAAATAAAATATTATTTTGGTGACTATAATTATAAGCTACTATCTTAGCCAAACTGACAAAAAAAAAAAGAGAAAAGAATGAATATTACATGACAAAATATTTACTAAAGTTAAAGGATTTTTTTGTCAAAAGACAAATACTATTAATTGTGGATCCGAGGCTGATTTTGCATAAACTATTTCTGCCAAATAAAGGTATGGTAAAAACAGTAGTAGGTCTATGTTAGTATGCAGTTTTATCAGCGACAGAGTTTGAAAACGTAGAATTAGATGATATTTTTTAAGATTTTAGAGCTATAGCAGAATAATATTGTATGCAAAACAACAAATTTAGGTCTGAAATTGTACCTCATTAAGACGATGTGTGTCCACTGGCATGGAGCAGAGGGGCGTTTACTCTTGATTCCTTTTGACCATGTTTAGCCGCTATATTGAGTTTAACACAAGAAAACGAAGCTAAGAATAGACGAAGTCTTTACAATGACACACACTGTATATAGTCCTAGTTCAAGTCATTTTCACAACTTGCAACTTTCAAAACTGTAGAGTTTGTCTACTAAAATTTTATTTTATTTTATTTTTTCAGAAAGAGATTTTGTCAGCTGAACAATCGGTATGTTGTTAAACAATAGTTACATAGTTACAGCCCATTGAACGTACTGTTCTTGTATCCCTTACAGCCTCATTTTCATTCCTGTTAAAAATTAAATATGGCGCTACCATGACCATAAGGATTAACAGCGAACAGCGGGAGCATCAAAAAAGTTGGTAAATGCTCAACTTTATGCAAATGTCATGCAAGAACCGCAGGGTGGGAGATACATTTAATGATGTCTGCAATGAGTGTTTAAATAGCCTATCTGCCGAATTTGCTGGAGATTCTGCTGGATTTAGTCCCTGAATCATATACATATTATCATGTTTCATCCTTTCTTCTAATGACATTTGGATGCTTTCTCTGTAAATAAACTGGCTGTGTTTACAGAAGTTTATTAAGGGGATTTGGAAACAAAGCTTGCATTCTTCCACCTGTAATCACATGTATATGATGATTATATTGCCCATGTGCTTAGAAAAAAATTAAACATGCTCTCTACAGACACACCCAAAAGTGGAAGTGTTGTAGCAATTTGAGCAATACGGAGTAGAGTTCTGCGATGGATATACCGTCGAGGCGAGGTGAGTAATTTTGAGGGCAAAAAATATCCATTGTCCACTGTCAACAGTGTAGAAGTCGCATTCAAACCAAGCAGATTTCTGTTGTTCAGCATGACAAATTCACTTGAAAATGAGCAGAACCTTTATAGGGAACTTTTTCACCCTCACACAAGGAATAATTCGATTTCACTCAACTGTAAATTTGACCTCACCTTTAGAAAAGAGGCTATAAGAGTCGTATGGACTACAGTGCGTGTTTGTTCATGTTGCTTGACAGCATCATTGTTGGCTTTCATTATGGAAAAGAGCATCTTGAACATTCTGCAAAATGTCTCCTTTTGTGTTTCACGGAAGAATAAAAAGAAGTAGGCCTAAATGATGACAGAATTTTCATTTATAGATGAGCAATACCTTTAAAACACTGCTCTGTTGTGTATTCCGCATCGTCCTCACTTACCGGAGCAGATTAGCAGAAATAATTGGTGTGGATCGGTACTTTCATCACATGGGTGTTCCAGGTGTGAAACAGTCGCTGATTGTGTGAAGAAGTTGCTGATTGAGAGAAATCTGAACCTCCCCGGTGAGGTAACGTCCGTTTAAATAATGACTGCAGTCAATCACTTAGACATTGTGTTAATCAGTGAGGTACAGAGCCCAGCAGAAGAGAAGATGGAGGAGATTACTTCAGTAGGTAAAGAGAGAGAGAGAGAGACTCTGGCCGCAGACTAATCCTCTACGGTCCTATACTCTCCATCCAGCCATTCATGTTTATCTATTTTGTGTGAGCGTGTGTTATTGTCTTTGCATGACTACATCAGCCTTATCAAAGACTCGGAAATAAAAATTTTAATTAACCTATATTAAAAGCAGGCCACTCTTCTTAATGAGTTCCCTGAATAATTAAACAGGCAAACTGGTGGATTTTCACACTTCACGTGCTTTGTTTGCTGGGAATGTCCACAGTCACTCGACACCTGCAGTGACCCTGCTGAAATGATACGCCTCTGCTCCGGTTCCCCAGGCAAAGAATCGGTTTTAACCTCATATGTGATCTCGATGTTTGAACAGTTGGTCGTTTCTTATAAAGCTTATTCTCAACAACTTGCAAGTCCATAAGAAATGACCCCTTGGCAGCCTCCACACCAGAAGACTTAACTCAGTCACAGACCCCGCCAGCTCCCCAGCCAGACGAACATAAGTGCTATCTGATGAAAGCGCATCACAGAAGGTTACAGTGACAGCCGCGGCGGAGAAAAAAAGACTAGTGTTAGATCATTTAAATGCTAATTATCCATTTTCAATCCCTCATAAACTTTAACTGCAAGCCTTTGAGATTTGAACAAAAATAACATCTTGAGAAAGAACGTCCCCTTGGGAGGCGAAGTCTTTTCGTTTTCCTTTTTTAAAAAAAAAAAAAAAGAAAGAAGTATTAGCCTATTCACAAGAGGAAATTAACATGCTTTACCATCAGAGAATGAATTTCTTCCATTTCCAATCTGCACAGGTTTTACTTATTTATGCCACAGGCATCCTTGTCCTTGCCTATTGTATATTGTATCCATTTATGAAGCAGTGCCATTTGAGATAATCACAAGCGTCAAGGCCATAATTTAGGGACTGTGAAGTATTTTATTAATCACACAATAGTAGCATTGAAATACAACATAAAAGCATCTAAACCAGTGAAAACTGAGTCACTGTCCAGCTTAGTATATGTCATGAACACAAACGTTTTCAATTCCTGTACTTCTCTTCATGAGTTACTTTTAAAGGGGAACTGAGAAATCAAAATTCCACTGATCTTTTGATATATAAGAGGTCATTGTACTGTAAAAACATCCTGTAAGTTTCAGAACTCAAAACTTTCTCGTTAGTCTAAAAACAGCTTATATTGAAGCCAATCTGCCAGAATGACAGGTTGTGGAATGTGCCACTCTATTCTGTAATGGTGTGGTTAAACACCACCTCTGCTGAAGATGATCAATGCCTGCTTCTACATCGCTGCCTGTTTAGCCCCACCCACTGATTCGCACACATAGTAAGTGAATGACAAGAGCGGCAAACGCAGGTCTACGCAAAACCAAACAATAAACTTTATTAGATTAACTTTTTTTTAATGAAGTTCCAGGCTGCTTCAGTAAGAACTTGGTCCTTTGTTCTCTGTGTTACAGATCGTTTGATATGTAGTGAGTATTTAAGTGTTTTTAACCTAAATCACAGCAGTGTCCATCTGTGAATGTTCTAGGCTGTCAAACATACACAATTGTTAGCCAATCACAGCAGTGGGCGTTTACTTCCGAGTCTACAATCCGCCACGCCTATTCAAATGGAGCGTTCCATTGAGGGAGTCAAAATAGCCTATTACTTCTATATTATGATGTTTTTTGATGTATAAAGCATCAAAAACCTTTAATATAAAAAATTGTGTACAGTATGGTTTCCAAGCACCTCTGTGGACCTGAGACCTTAAAACTGCTTGAAACTGGCAGTCAAGAGAATAAAAACTGACCTCTGTTCCATATTTAGCTTTTGGAATATTACCACTGATAAATTGTATATAAATTAATTGTATGTATAAGTCTAAAGCATTAAATTAGGGAGCTGAATTAAAGAAATAAAAATGTTGTGTATAATATAATGAAATTGGCTACATCCAAGATAGGCCTAATTAATATGGGTTTTCATAATGATATTTTTGAAAACAAACGAGTGGTTTAAATCATAATTTATTGGTTATATTACAATTAAAAAATAAATGGACAGCTGTTTTTTCCAAACGACCACAAAATATGCACATCTCATCAATGTCAGAATATTTAGAAATGGAGAAATTGCTGATTTAAAAAAAAGTGAACCTAACTTAATTGACTGCAAGCTTGCATTCAGACTCCCTCCCTCCATCCAATCAACAACTGAATATCAGAACCAAGTCCTCATCCTGCTTTTTTTTTTTTCAATGATCTGTTTCACTCGGATGTATGTCGTAGGAAGCACACAGCAGAAATGATATTTTGCAACTTATCTTGAAACACCTCTCCCACAGGACTTTTCAGGCTCAATTCCTGTAGAGTTTGTGAAGATCAGCTTATGTTGAGATGCACGCTTATTATAGTCTGATTTATGGGAAACATCTGTCTCGTTTGCACACAAATGTGCCTTAAGCACTACACAGGTTAGCAGCAATTAATATATCAATGTGATTATCGATTACATAGTGCTGCATGTAAAAATGTGACTATCAACTGCTTTAATTATACGGGTGAATGATAGTTTTAATTGTCTGGTGTGTGTGAATCAATAATGCCTTTAAAAGACTGATGGCAGACATACATGAACTGTGTATGAGAAATCTCCAATCTGACAGGCCATCAATCAGCCGGTTGCCACTAGATGTCACAGTCCAATCATCCATCTTTCATTGTTGTTGCTGACAACATTGGCCATTAAGATATAATAGACCTCATGATGTCAGTCTCATTCCATTCCTGCCGCGTCTGTCTTTTTTGTCGTGCTGCATTACATTTATTGCAGGGTCTAATAAATGTGTCTTATACCTAGCAGATCTTCTAACACACACAAAAACATACATGATACAAGGGACTTTATATAAACGGTAAAATATCCAGGTAAAAACCCTCTGGGAACACTGCATGTGAGTGTATCGTGTAAATAGTAGCCCGTGTCTTTTGTCTTCAGTTAGTGTGATTTCCTCAGCCATGGTCCTTCAGGGTGAACAGCAATTCACAGAGCTGTTCCTAGGGACTGCGCAGAGCTTTGCCTGATTGAGACTAGCCTCAGGAGGGAACCCATTGCTAAAGTGTGACTGCAGCCTTCTCAAGGTCCTCTAAAAGTCAAAGGCAGAAAATCAACTTGGCTCCCAGCAAGCCGTTCACAGAATCGGAGCGGGGCTCTGATGAAAGCGAGACGCTTTGAAAGGCCGTTAACCAAAAACGCCAGCTCTGCATCCTGCATCCGTGCTTTTAAAAGCAGAAAAGATCCGAATCCTGCTTTTGGCCCCCAGTGTAACAAATGTTATCTTGGTAATTGTATTTGCTGTATTCCTTGCTTAATGTTTTATCACTGATTCTAAATGTCATCGTCTTGGGCTTGTTGCCATGGTGACATTCCCTCCAGAAGTCAGCTCAGCCCCTCCATACAAACACCTTTGAAGCAATTACTTTCATCCTGCAAAAGAAGAGTGGGCCATTTTGAACTATGTCACATTTTACCAGTCTTTGATGCTTTGCACTGTGGGAAATGTAGTTTCTTATGGCCTTGCTTATGGTGTTTCCAAGCACCTCTGTGGACTTGAGACCTTGAAACTGCTTGAGAAAAAAAAACTTACCTGTGTTCCATATTTAGCTTTTTGAATATCACCACGCTCGTTACTGTTTTTTCAAAGGTGATAAATATACTACATAACATTTGCCAGGGGGCCAAGGCTCTCCGACAGAGATGTTTAAAAGAGGGAGAGGAGGAAAACGGAACCCTGTAATCATGCCTCATTAAAACAACCTCAACTTGTCGTTCAGAAAAGCCTTGCACAATCAGTTGTCATCATCCATTAAATTATGGCCTTCGTCTGTGCCAGATATGAATGCTTCTGCCCAGTTGCACTCTCAGCTTTGTCCTCACTTGTCAGTGAGAAGGCCAGAGTTGTAATTATGTTACAGCACATTAAGGTGGTTTAAAAAAAGTAGAGCTGCATATGTATTAAATATATATATATATATATATATATATATACGCTATAGTGTAAAATGCAGTTTATGACATGATATGACAAGTGTGCCAGATGGATATAGATTGATTATAGCTCTGGGAAGTGTTTAAACAGATAACATGCATAAGAACGTTCAATGCAGTTTCTGATTGATACAAACAGATTCCAACGTAAGGCCTGCAAAATTTCCAATAGGATTGACGCAGGATCCAGTATTATTAATTCAACGTTTTCTACCTCAAAATAAACACACAGATGCTAATCATGGATTCTGTAACACAAGCTCTTGTCCTTTTTCAGTTGACTATCCCTCTTTTCTTTCCAAAGCAGGTTTGATCTTCTCTGCTGCTGCGTAGCAAGTGCGTAGATGGCAAAAGGTAAGTCAAAGCAAAGAAGTTCATTCTTTCCGAGAAAGCTGAGTTTATTAACACATTTCTCTGTGTTGCGTGAGTTTCCAATTTCATTGTAAAAATTCACAAATGCATTAGAAGTGCATTAATGACCTACCCAAAATAAAATGGTTCCACTGATGAGTACCTCTGACTACATGCATGACTCAGAATTAGGCTACTCAAACGGTCGGGTAGTAATAAGGAGATATGTTTAAAAATGTAAAAATGTTTTAAACCAAAAAAAGAAAAAAAAAGAAAAAGGTTTGTAAGAAATGATCTTAGAAACATGATAGAGTTAAACCCTAGTTTTTCCTGTGCTGTCTAGGCTTAAACATTTGGTGTCAGACTGAACATCACATCCTCACATCATTAATTTAAATCTATTTTATATAGTTTTTAAAATGTATAAATTCAGCCTGCCTTCAACAATTAAAACAAAATAATAAACAATGGCACTGGGAATAGGATCTGCACATGTCATAATATGAGATCTTATCTGGCTGGTTTGTGTTTAAAAAGGGCGTCCTCTAGCTTTCTGGAGGAATCGAACACTTATGAAAAGAGTGTTTTACCGCCACGCTCATCGTGTCATATAATCGAAAAAAAAACATGAAGGGTAACTCGTTTGAAATAAAAAATAAAATGGACGTATTTTACTGGAGCCTAGCCCTGACAGGACAGGATTTAATAGGTATGTGCGTCTTCATTAGCTACTTTATATATATATATATATTTTTTTTTTTTTTAATGTCGACAACTCTGTTTTTTGTTTGTTTTTTTTGCCTTGTTGTGCACTCCTGACACAAGCGGTATTCTGTCGCTGTAGCATTTTATTGGGTAAAATAGTTGTCAGGTATACCACGATTAACTGTCAAAATAAGGATAAATTAGTATGTTATGGTAATAGCATGCAGTTTATGTAAACAAATTGTAGTAGTCTTCTAGTAAATGTAAACAGCACAGATCAATCTTCGTAGATTTATGGTGATTTAAACCAAACTGGGATGCTTTGTTGTTATCAGGGCTCATCATTATTATTATTATCGAGGCATAGAAAGCAATTTTTTTGTTCTTTATCTCACATTCACTGAACTGCTAAGTATTGATCTGTATTCCCCCCCCCCCCCCCCCTATATTTACTTACATTACCTACTCGCTGTATTTTGTATTACTTTACTAAGTAATTTTAAAAAACCTGAACTGGTAGTGAAGCCCATAACCTGAACAGTACTAGCAACGCCCACTATAGCATATGGGAACAGTGCTTTATCCTTCCCATTCTTGGTTTTCTTTTTTTTTCTTTCAGTGATGTAGCATCACAGAAATGTGCTTTTGCTGTGGCAAATTGTTTTCTTGTCTTTAATAAGGGATGCCAAGTTGCTTTAATAACATCTTCTAACTGTTATTACTGTAGCAGCAAGTGTCCCTGGAGCTTCGTAGAGGGACAGAATAGAGCACATCATAGAATGATGCAATTAAGGGGAAACTTAACTAACAATGTACCTGATCTGCTCGATCTGATATTTAGTTTAGTTTTTTTCCGAAGAATGCATTTTTCTTTAGCTGGAATGCTTTTTCTCAGTGCTGTACCTCCAAGGCGTTAAACAAGCATTTGAATGACATCAAAGGAAAAGTGATTTCTCAGAAATTACCAGCATAATTCCCATTTTCGGCCGTAGAAATGGGGGAAACACTAGTAATGACGTTTTTAAATTGGGAGACCTGTAGTATATCTCTTTAATTATACCTAAAGAGAGAGCTGAAAGTCCTTAAGGCACTGGATAAATCAGCTTTTGTATTACATAATGTGGCAGGGAATGAAAATGAGCACAAGGAGTGAAAATGCCCAGGAGAGCCACTTTAAAATAAAAATTCACATGACAGAGTCTCCAGTGCCTTTGTCAAGGGAATAGAAAGCACAAGGTTTTTAGGCGGTCTGTTGAAGTCAGGTGCATTGCAATTATGGCAAACCGGGGTGGGCGCGAAGGTGACAGGCAGCTCAGGTTACTTCTAGTGCTGAAAAGTCTAGCTTAAAAAGGGCTGGAAATCTTGGCTTGGAGTACTTGCTCACCTTATGAAGTTGCTGATCAGTCTTGGTGAGGCACAGCTGTCCTGTATGTCCTATTTTTGGCCACTTTCTATTGCATTACCTATTTCCTCTTTCTATATATTGCTGTGTTTTTACACAGTGGCTGCTGTTCATGGGCTCAAGAGCAGTATGTACGTATTTATACATATATAAAATAGGTGGACGGGGGCACCTCTGCTGCTGCAAAAAAAAAAAATTAAAAAAAGAATCCGTAGGAAACACTTGTGTAGAAATGTTCTCCAGTGCCCACAGGCACAGAGTGAGTAATATTCACAATGATTTGCTGGCACCGTGCAGAATCTGACCTAATGTAATAGCAACTAATGGTATGTTTCCAGCTTGAAGTGCTGCGTTATGTGTACGTTCATGTTATTCAAGGTTACCAAGGGTATTTAACTCTGCAGGCAATGAAATTGCCTGAAATCAGTTTAATGCTATGCCTTATTTCACTCAACATGATGTGGTTTGCTGATGAAATGCATACATGTAAGCTAACGTAAGACCACCACAGAGAGTCCTTATCATCAGCTGGGGATGTTTATTAAACGTATACATCGACAAGCCTTTTAGACGTGCAGTGCCTGGCAGTGTGACTAAAACACAGCTAAACATGTCACACCACAGCATGTCAGTGTGTTTTTCCACTCTAGTGTGTCAAGCTGCCTTGAGGATATTGTGGTACACTATTACACTATTATTTATGTATGTCTATGTATGGTTCAGTTTGTGACAATATGACAAAGCAGAACAGAATCTATATGGTGAATGTAAGAACTTTAGGTTTAAAGAACAAAGGACATCGGCATGTTGAGCTACATTATCAGTGTTGTCTGATTTCATTATTTTTTTAAATTATATTAAGTTAATGTGAATTGGTAGTCAACTGAACTTGGTAGTTTTTCTCAGCATTTGAATCAGTAAGACGAAGTAATAAATCTGAAACATGTTTTGTATTATCTTCACATTTTACTTTATTATCTTCAAAATTTATTATGCAATCTTTTTCAAAAACCACGTGAACTCTCTCTTCCTTTAAACACAAAAGATAGTTGTAACGGGGCGACTGAGTCGAGAGACGTGCGGATCCATATGCATAGCTTTATTGAAAGACATGGTCAGAAACAGTCAGGGTCAAAACACCAGCAAACAGGTATGGCACAGACGAGACACAAGAATAATCCTAAAACAGGCGTGGGTAGATCGACAGCGAACTTAATCCTGAGGGCGAGGTGAACGGGGAATCCACAAACAGAAGATAGTCCAGGTGAGGTGCAAACACAGTCCGAAACAGCAAGGCAAAGGGTAAATCCAAGACAGGTTATAAACTACAGGGCAGGCAGAGATCACACAGGACGAGGTAAACCAGGCTGGAATCAAGACTCAGGTTAAACAAGTAATGAACAGGACAGACTAGACATGAACTCAGGAAACACGGAATGGCTCTGTAAAGTTGCTATCGCTAGGAGAGTGATAAACGCAGACAATACTCGGCGATCCGTAAGAGGACGTCCAAGGCTTATAAAGTGTGTTTGATTGGTTGCAGCTGTGTGTGTGTAATCAGTGCAGTGGATGATGGGAACTGTGGTGACATGCAACAGTTTGTGTAGTGTGCGAGTCGATGTAACTGGGAGGCAACATCTGGAGACGAGCAGACGGAAAACCACGAACCGGATTCGTGACAATAGTTATGTAAGTGTCCAAGATGCTTTTTTCCATGCGTTACAAGTGAATGGTAACCATGGTGCCAAGCAAGTTTTTTGTTCAGAGGCAAATTCAGTCTGTTTCTTAACATTGTTACATGACTCCAGTAGACTTATATATATATAACATGGCCACGAATTAAGAACTCGTTCCCGACTTGTTAATTCGTGGCCACTATTTACTAATAAATAGTTTCCTTTTTTTATTTAAGTCATGTCCACAATTCTACTAATTTGTTCCCTCGATTTAGTAAATTGTGGCCATGTTATGCTAATAATTCCCCTTGTTTTGATTTAAGTAAAATGAGGGAACAAATTAGTAAATTGTGGTCATGACATACATATCATGTGCATGGCTCTGTAATATAGAGTACTTTTATGGTTATCCTTTTTTCTGGTTCTCTTTTATTGTATGAAAAGAGCAGCATTAACATACTTCAAAAGGTCTCCTTTTGTGTTCTGCGCACGTAAGAAATTCTAAACTGAGCAGGCTAAATGATGACAGATTGACCTATCCCTTTATAAGCACTGTAAATGGCATTGATTCGCTCTCCTTAATGTTTAGCAGAGGCATAGGGTAGTACTGCTGAGTATACGTCAGTCTCTGCAGAACAGTACATAGGCGGCAACAATATACGAACCTCCGCCTCTGTAATTACCATTATCATCTAAGTGTTTCTGCAGGAATTGTGCACACTAAATTCTGCCCTGTGTTTCAGTTGTTCAATATCTCAAAGACATTACAGATAATACGGTTACACTGCAGGAGAGAAGCCAGCACGTTTCTCATTCTGCATCAAATGAAAGATTTAAAGGCTGAATATTTTATTGCATTTTGACATTTATCTGACATTTGACGTCTTCATTGCTCCCTCCTGAAAATATGCTAATGTACAAGTGAATGCTGTGGCCCATCAAGTCAGAGTGTGTCATCACTGATGTTTACAGAACAGCTGGATTGGACGAGATCTAGATTTGACTGAGCAAATATGTGCCTTTGATTATGGGTGCAGAGAGAGCCTGCCGTGGAAACCTTGCCGTAGGATATTAGGAGGCTGTTGCCATGGTAACAGCACCTCGGAATATGAGTGGAAAGCAGAGGTGCTCTCTTCTCCGTTCTGCTGTCATAGATGTGCCAGAGGTGTATTTGATGGAGTTCATCATCTAGGCACTACTGAGGAGGTCCTCTGAAGTTCCACTTCCATGATGACTAAAACATCCATTAGCGCATTTATTTAGCGCTTTAGTTGATGCCGTGTGAGAGGAAGTTAAAATGCGTGTGTGTTTGTGTGTGCATGTTTGGGGTCAGTGTGTTTTTTGCAGTCATTACCCTTCTTTTGTTCATAGCTTCACTCTGCTTCGATCCCTGTCCCAGCCTACTGGCTGCTCTGAACGACCTGGTCAAATGCCTGTTCGATCGAGTGAGTGTGGGCCGAAAGCCCTAGTGGTTTCTCAGAAAAACTGTAAAAACACTGTAGCATATGGATGGTTCATCTTCAGGGCTTCAGACCAACATAGAGAAAGGTATGACCTGTTTCTTTTTTAGATTAAGCCGCTCTACTCTGTATTTCTTTTGTTATTTGATTCTAGCAATCATTTGAAATTTGGTACGGTAATTGGGTCTTGCTAGCAACAGCAAGGTTATGGGTTTGATTCTCAGATAAAATGTATTCTTTTTCATTTCTATAATTATTGCTTATCTAAGATTGTTATATTTGTATATTATTCTATATGAAGAAAAAAGCCTAAAAATGGACTATGAAATTATTTCATATGAAGTTTATTAAAATACTATAATAAGAAATATAAAATATTTAAAATAAACAAAAATTATGATGTAAATGATATTTTATGCATTTAGCAGACACTTTTATCCCAAGGGACTTGCATTTATGCTATCCACCTTATTTTGCAACATGGAATGTGAATATGCGAGACTTTTTGTGATTTCATTGGCTGCTATGGGTAAATAATAAAATGCCATTATGTAAGATAGGCCTAATGCATCATACCATACTGTTTTTCTTTTTACTGCTAAAAGTAACTGTTAAGTTAAAAATATGGTGGATCATCAGTTTTTTCTTGGAATCAAACATATGGGCTGCGTCTGAAATCGCATATAAGGTACTTCTTTTGAATAATTATTTTGCAACTCAAAAAAGTAGGCTATGTTCTGCGTCATATGTATGTGTGTGTAGTATAAATGTAATCCAGAAATTCTACATTCGCCATTTTGTCATTTTCACGTGACCTACCAGTGTCAGTTGCGTCGTTTCACTGCCATTCAAATACTGGTTTTTCACACACTGTTTTGGACCTAGATATAGATATAGTAGAGAAGTATGCAATTTTGGATGTAGCCACAGTCTTGGTGTTGCTAATGCAATGCTCTACCAGTTGAATGGTGTTCTTAAATAAACCTGAACACAATCATCAGCTTTTACACAACCTTGTGGCATTCATATAGCTCGTGCTGCTGTTATTAAAGGTATCCAACGATATTCAGAAATGTTTTCAATTCAACCTCAAATTCACTCTGCCATGCTAATAGTATAATTTGCAATGAAAATAAAAAACAATTAAATGCTAAGTAGAAGCATTTTATTAGATCTCTCACACTGTAGTATATGTCTCTGCTGAAGCTTGTTTAAACCTGTCACCATTTTAAAGTGGGACGGCATTAAGTTTATTTATAAACCATTACATCTCACTGTCGCATGTTCTCTCTAGTCATCACAAGTTGCTCTACACACTGTGACGTTATGCAGAACTTTTCAACTTCTTTCTTTAAATAGTTGCAGCAGTGTTCAGCCAGCCAACATTAAACAGCCTCCATCAAGATGGCCACAGAGGAATTCACGATTACGCATCCTACATAGGGGGAAACAGTCATACACAAACAAGCATCTGAATTTATAAACTAGTCAGCCGTAATTGCCTGTGCAAATAAAATCATAAACTCCCACTCATGTATCCCTCATTTTCTCTGCCTTTTTTGTCCTGCACTCTGTGTAGTCCAAGAAGGTGGTGAGATTCTCGCACACCATGACTCACAGAATCCCACCAGATCCTCCTGCACAGTGTGAGGCTCAGCACAGCAGAGGGTGGTGGAGACACACTGATTTAGAGATAACTAAAGTAATCCACCCTAAAACAAGTCCAGCTCATGAGGCATGGGGTTGTTGTCTGGCCACTCAATATGAAGTATCTGACAGTCTGGCAAACAGACAAGGGACGTCTGGAAGAGGAAGTAGGAGTACTTTTCGACAAAGTACTATTTCTACAGTCTGACAGAAGTATAAGGCTGATCTGCTGGTCTTTCCCTCAGGCTTTACAGCCTGTCGTGGACACGCTCTGAAAAGCGGGCCTGTGTGGTCACATGAAACTCAACACTTGACCTCTCGAGAGGCAAACAGAAAGCTGCCCTCTGGCGGGGCAGAGGTGTCCGCACTCGCTCGCGGTACTTCCTGCCTGTTAGAGGTGCCACGTCGACCTCAGGGGACAACCTTGACCGACTTAGAGTGAAGAGAGAGAGCAGATCACCATCTCGCTTTAATTACCTTATTTCAGACGTTGATTTGCATATACACACATACTCTGCTGCTCTCGCTACAGTTTAAGCTTCAGGTTTATTAAAACCTCCTCATTTAAATATCACCTCAAACATTCAATCACACTACTTTACCAATTAGAATTTTATTCCTCAGGAAATTAAATCAAATTTCCATACTTGCCAATGATTAGCTGTGAAATGAAAATATGGACATTATAATGGTACCTTTTGTGTTGATGATGTTGAGTTTGGGGCAGAAATGTGTGAAGGCTGTGTTATGCTGAATTTAAACATTTCGATTTTTTTAGGTTTTCTTCATTTTGAAAAACTCTTTGATTGTATTGTAGCAAGAATTTCTTGTGATTGTGTGGTATATCTAAAAATCTATTTTTTTTATGTTTGCAGGTCATATTCATATTCCTCATATTCCATTCTATGATTTATTTTGAGTTTCTTTTGTTTTGTTTTGTTTTTTTGATAAATGATACACCATTCAAACATTTGGGTCAGTACGATTTTTTTTAAAGAAATTAATACTTTTATTCTGCAAGGACACATTCAATTGATCAAAAGTGACAGTAAAGGCATTTATAATGTTAGAAAACTCTTTCAAATAATGCTGTTTTTAAGCTTTGTATTCATCAGAGAATTCTGAACAAAATCACATTTCCACAAATGTTTTCAAAATGTTTTCAACATAGCTAATTAAGAAGTATTTCTTGAGCAGCAAATAAGCATATTTAAATGATTTCTGAGGGATCATTTGACATTGACTTGACATGGCTACCGAAGGAACAAATTACATTTTGAAATATATTAAAACAAACAATTATTTTAATTGTAATAATATTTTACAATATTAGCTTTTTTGATCAAATAAATGCAAACTTGGAGAACAAAATAGTCTTGAAATCATTTTTTTTTAAATCACAAACTTTTGAAAGATAGTGTATAAAAATCTTAGACATCAAACATGCTTCAATTAAATACTCATTATATTTAAAATGTATAGATTTAGAACCTATTTCCAAAGCTAAAACCACAAGACTTCATGCAGTGTTAAAATGTGTTTGATTGGCCATCATTTTCCTTAACTGGCTTAATAAACTGAAGTGGCCATAAGCTGGTGCAAATGATGATCATCTAAAAGAACACCTGCACTATAGGCTGGAGATACTGTACATAAAACAGATACAGGAGAACACATGCCCACTGTTGTATTCCATGGCTGCCCAAGTGGGACTACTTTGGTTGAATGCATAATATGCACAGATGACTGTCTATACCAGTCCTCTAAGCTTGTTCATATTTCTGTTCACTTTTATCATGTTCAAGCTGGCTTATCACAGATCTGAGAATGAAGAACAGAAGACCTAGTGGTGGTCCACAAATGGCCGGATCAAACCTTGAATGGCAGGTCTGGTAGAGCTGTTGGCGGACCCTCTCTAAAAGCTGCCCAAAAGATCAGACATCGGCTCTGTTCCAAAACCTAGTGAGCTGCCTTGTTGGATTGCCTTCTCTGTGAAGGATACTTGTGATGCTCCCAGACAAGGCAGTGTAATTATGCTCTTTGCCTTTTGGCACAGCCTTCGTGTCCTATGATGCCTTAAAATGCAGCTGACTGGGTTTGGAATCGAGTCATGCAGTCTTAAAGCTCAAGGGGGTTGTTATGTTAGCTAGATTCTGGCATCTTTGAGTGCATGTTCATCCTTCAGATGAGGGTCTCTTGAGATTGTACCATCTTGTATCGGAAAATTCTGACACCATCTCAAGCTTTCACCACAAGGATCCTTTATTCTGGGAAGTGGTGTAGATTTTGTCACTGGTGTCAGTTAAAATTATTCAACCCAGTGATGTTTTTCTACAGGGTTATTGTTCCTCTTGGCAGTTGCTTGGTAGATGTTTTTTGGCTAGTTTATATTTTTCAGAAAGGCATGTATAAATGCTTCCTGCCCAAATACTGAAAAAGTCATCTCTATTGTCTTGGGCTGGTTAAACACCCTGTTTTTTTTTTTTTAAGGTCAGTCGCTCTAGCACTTAAAGGTGCTGTGAGTGTTTCCAGCCACTTTGCTAACTTCCTAACACTTTGCTATCTTTGACATCATGGCTACTTTCCAAAAGCTCAAAGATATGTCAAGAAAAACGAAAACGAAACATTAGTTGTTCTTGACTTAAAACCTTGACATTTGCTCTAGCTCTTCAAAGAAGCTGTTGATCCACTATACAAAACTGAATGATTCGTACATGAATCAGACCGCTCCAGTTCTCAAATTGATTTTTTTTTTCTTCAACCTGGTCACAAAAGTTAAATGTATAGTTCACCCAAAAATGAAAATTCTTTCATCATTTGCTGGATCTTTTTGTATCTTTTAAGTTTTGGTTACATGGACAGTGCACAGACAGAAACCTCTCTCCTTAATTTGTTTTGAGTCTTATGGGTTTGGAATCACATGAGGGTGAGTAAATTATGATGGTTTTCCTTTAACAGCTCCTTTAACAGCTCACATTAGAGGAAGAAAAAACCATGAATGAAGACTTTTGATGTGTTTGTCACAAAAGCTATCATATATAGCTTCAGAAAACTAGGAAGATAGTGCACAAGTTTTATATGGACCACTTTTATTATACTATAATGCAGGGATTCCTATTAATATTTCTTTACTAGCAATGCATGAGCCCCTTTGGTCCTTGATGAAGCCCAGTTTAAGAAACCCTGCTTTAATTGTTTTTTTTTTTCCATGTTCATTTTTTAAGCTTAAGTCTCTTTTATATTGAAAAGAGTGAGCAGTGTATTCTTCAAAAACTCTTTTTTTGCAAACCACCCAACATAAACAGCCATTTATGTGGTAATGCTAGCCAGATGATAACGAACAAGCTAGACTCACCCACAGAAAGTCCAGATTCCACTGCAGGGATGCATTGAGTTACTGGAGTAGCATCATTCAGGTTCAGATCATCACACATGTGAGGGAAGGACGGATGTGTGGCTTCTAAAGCTGTTCCAAAGTTTAGGAGCCACATAAGTGAGGGCTCTTCCTACTGTATTTCTTTGCTCTGTATTTCTTTATTATTGGTAGTGGTAAAACACCTACATTTTGTTACTGTAGGGGGTGCAAAAGGCTATAAGACTTTGGAGATCTCTCAGGTACTGGAGGCTAGATTGTTTAGAGCTGAACATGTCAATAGCAGTATTTTAAAGTCGATAAGAAGCTGAACAGGTAGCCAGTGCACAGTGGATAAAATAGGCCTGCTGTACTAAAACTTTATGGATCCAAGAATGGTTGCTGTGTTTTAGACCTGCTAAAGCTTGATTATGGATACATTCATTGTGGATTATATAATCCAAAGGAATTTGAAGTATTGAATGCATTAACTCAGTACCTCAAATCAGATATTGAAAGCATGATTCTTATTTCATTACTCTAAAAGAAGAATAGTTTATTATTAAGTATTTGTTTTTGCATTGTAAAAATAAATGTAATCAGTTAAGTATGAAAATGGTTTAAATATGGCTAGCCATTGAACAAGGAAGATTTAGTTAAAATGTGTGAAATTTACATGTAATAAAGGTATTGATTCACATATAAATCAAATTTGGTTTATTAGTATTACTACATTAATCCTTTTTTTTTTTTTTTTTTTTGTGTATGACTGGCAAATGTGCATCACATGAACATAATTTATTAGTTAAAACTGTGTCCAAATGAATGGATACTAGGGCTGCTCGATTATAAAATCATAATCACGATTATTTTGGTCAGTATTATAATCACGATTATTTAACCCGATTATGAGTGGGCCATATGACCAAAACTTTATATGAGTGATTTATGGATAGTGATATCAAATACATATTTTCTGTAAATAAGATTGCTATAACATCTACATTTTAGAGACACAATTCTCAATTATTCACATAGTCCCGCAATACTGATGTTGTTAACATTAACAATTTGAGAACAAAGTATAACAATAATAATTTGCACTTGATGTGATATGAGCTAATCGATTGTTAGATTTAATCACCATTGGTAGCGCGATTTTCCTCAGTTGGTCAGAACAAACGTGGCAGACTTGTTACTTACTTGTTCTGATGACAATATACGGTGAAAATTCTTATTTGGGTCATATATTCCAAGACGTAGGCTAGAATCTGTGATTCATAAGTACAGTATCCACACCGGTGCGGTGACTGACAGACTGACATACATACTCCTCAAAACATTAGATTCATCCACGCTGGAGCCGTGCCGGAACACATCCCACACAATAAAAATAATTCTGCAAGTAACTGCAATTGCAGGTTTCAAACAGAGATGGCGACAAAGAGGCAAAACTTACAGACTGCAGCTTTAATGTCCTAATGATTTTTGACATAAAAGAAAAATCAATCATTTTGACCCATAAAATGTATGTTTGGCTATTGCTACAAATATACCCCAGCGACTTAAAACTGGTTTTGTGGTCCAGGGTCACATATTAGTAAAAACAAACAAACAAAAAGTCCTCAAAATGAAAAAAGCAAAGGACAAATACAACAGAATAAAAAGATACAAATCCTCCTGAGGAATGGGGTGCAATAATCATTTTATATTGATTATTGTATTTTCATAATCGTTGGAGGCAGAAATCGAAATCAAAACTGCATTTCGATTAATTGCACAGACCTAATGGATACTTTATATGCAATTAAGACATAAATGGTAACTATAGGCCTAAATATTTAAGGCTGATCTTTCCATTATTCGAGTGGCATTTCAACATTTAAAGGTGCACATAGTATTTTTGGTTTATGTTGTATGATGGTATTATTCTGCTGGTTTTGTGATCTCAAAAAAACTGCTTTTATTACAGCTTTGGTTGGGAGTTGTCATCTCCAGATTTTTCTTTTTGTAAAACTTTTTAATGAGGGGAAAAATTCAGAGTGCACCTTTAGATTACTGTCAGCTATGACACCACATCTTGTAGTACATGAAACCATCAAAACAGAAATTGCACTCATGAACTCGGTACATTTTACTCAGATGTTATATAGATTTAGTGACTCTTAATTCTGTTTCCTCAAAGATGAGGAAAAGAAAATCGCAGGTCATCCAGCCTGTAATGTCCTTTTTACAGCCAGCTAATGTAAAAAAAAAGAAAATTCATCTGCTTCAATCTGACAGGTGAGGTATAAACCAGGCAAGCAAATGCTGACATACAGTAGTTCTCAAACCTTTGAAAAAGGATATTATGATCTGTAGTGTCAAATGCAGCGGTAAGGTCTAGTAATAGAAGCACAGAGATACATCCATCGTCAAATGTAATTAAGTTACTCTGACAAGTGCTGTCTCCATGCTGTGACAAGACCTAAATCCTGAAGCTCTTCACTGAATCTCTTCATGAACATTATTCTTCAGGAAGGAGCACAGCTGAGAGGAAAATTTGTTAAATCTGAAAGTGTCCATACTGGGTTATAAAAACAGTTCACTGTAAGAAAAGAAAAATATTCTGTTAGGAAACAACTGGACTGGAATTATGTGTGTATGTACAGTAGTGGCCAGAAAACTCTCAGTGAGAATGCTCTATTGAATATTTGCATTCTTTTCAATATACAGGTTTAATTGCAAATTATGTAATCAACAAAACTTGAGCGAAACTGTCACGATTTGCTGGGAGGAACAAGAGAGACGTGGAGAAACGTTAAACAGTCTTTAATCTTGAACTCACAGGGGGGGAAACTCCAAAACAGGAACACTGGAAACACACGACATCCAACAAGTAGACCCAACAAACACTAACTGAAAAGACTGGGGCTTTTAAAGACAGGGAAATCAGGGGAAAACAAGACACACCTGGAGCAAATTAACAATCAGACTGGGGAGAAACTGGGTCACAGGGAACACATGGGGAGCAAAAACACAACAAAACAGTCCAGGGGTGTGACAGAAACATTGCATTGATTGGACAAAAAGTCAAAATGGACAAAATCACAAATTTGCTTATTTGATTTGATCAGTTTAAGACTACTCTCAGACTTGTGTGTATATTTATACACACCTCAAAGAAAATCACAAAAAAGGTGTACAAAACATGGAACTACTCTAGAGAGTTATGTCAGTTGATCTCTCACCTCTGTCTTATTAATTACATCTGATGTGTTCCTTGTCAAGTCAACATATAGCCTAAATAATCTTTCAATGATAATAATAATTCTGGTCACTACTTTACCAGGAAATCAGTTTTCTCAATGCATTTCTTGCACGTACTGTCAAATCATCAATAGGTCATTGAATTTGTAGCATCATAAAAAGATCTCCATCTATTAGAGTTGCTTACTTGGCACTTAAGCGGCAATGTTTGCTGTGTCATGAGCTTTTTCAGTTGTTGTGGATCATATTTCCACGAGGACCATCGTTCTTCAAACTATGCAATCACATTGGCTTGTCAAATCCTGGACTTGTCATAATACATTTTTAGGATTAGGATTTTTTTTTCCCCTTTGATGTTCACTTGCAATGTTAGGTGTTAAGTTTTTTTTAGTTAAATAATTTTGTTTTCATTGCCATTTTCCACCATCTTCCTGACATTTTTTATGCTGTCCATCCTAGGAGACCATAAGCTTCAGCTCTTTGCTAACTCTGTGATCGTTTAAGATAGATGTAGAGTGACACATTGTCAGAAACATATATGATTTTTCACGTTTCTGTATTATTATTATTACTTCTTCTGGTGAAAATAATATTTCCTTCTTATTACCTTGGCAAACCAAGTTTCTCAACACCAAATAGGTGCTGTTGAAATGTAAATGTGGGGAGTCATATTCAAATATTTCAGGCTTCTGACATCAGAAATCCAAGGATTTCAAAACGGGACATTTTTGTAAGCCTACTTTCAATAGTCTTTTTTACACTGGTAAGAAAGTTTTACATTTTTACAGTTATTGGATGATTTTATTGTATATAAAATAAATTATTAAATATTATAGTACCTGCAAAGGTTTAAAAATTATCATGGTTTCCACACAAATATTAAGCAGTGCAACTGTTTTCAGCATTGATAATAAGAAATATTTTCTGAGCAATGCCAAACTCAGCATATTAGTATGATTTCTGAAGGATTGTGTGACAGTGAAGAATGGAATAATGGCTACTAAATATTTCAGCTTTTATCTATAACAGAAATTATTTTTTATTTTAAAATGTATTAAAATAGAAAAGAGTTATTTTAAAGTATAATATTTCACAATATTACGGGTTTTACAGAATGTTTGATAAAATAAAATGTAGCCTTGGTGAGCAGATATTTCAGTATTTATTATAAGGTGAATGGACAGAGAAATGTGGTTGCTCATCATACATTTCATTTCTATTGAATAACTCATTTAAAGGTATCATGTCATAATCCTTTTTGTCACGACTGATGAATAAATTGTGGCAATAACGTTTATGTCGCCTGACAAACAAAACTGACAGGGTTTGATGAACTAATTTATGTACTGAGTTATTTGGGCACACTCATGTTGTCTGTGCTTGTATGTGTATGTGAGTGTGTTAATTAGTTTTAACACAGAATGATAGGCCATGTGTGTGTGCTGTATTCTTTTTTGGCCAGAATGGGATGCTTGACCTCTAGCTGAGGGCTGCGCTAATGGGCCAGTTGCACATAGCAGATGTGTGCTGAGAGCATGTGTGCCAGTGTGGACTCTGTCCAGCTCGACAGCCGGGGAAAAATGACAATGCTAGTCACTGACATCATTTACGAGGCCATTAAACCTTCATTCCGTTGTGATAATGACATGTGATGTAGCAGAGGACGAAGGCCTTTTTGACACGAAGCCGTGCGTTCTGGTAAACCTTTGACTTAATGTATATAGACCCTCTCGAGGACAGATGATACACACACAATGTCAGCCAGACCTAGATAAATGAACTAGAATAGGCAGATAAACTGTATAGGCATCGTATGTGTTTCAACCTTAAGTATATGATTGAAAGAATTAAAGGAATGTCTACAAGACACTTTGGAGTTGACAAGAAAAATGTGACTTTTTTTAAGGGAAGAAACACATCTCACATGACGATTCGCAAACATTTTATGTTTTGGCAAATTGGTGGCTAAGTTGTATGAATTTGTACCGCAATCAATGGTTATTTTTAGGGATGGACTTACTTTTTGCTTACTTTAAAAAAAAATCATATATTTTCATATGGTTCACATTGTATGAATTCATAAGAAATCACTTAATTGTGTCCTAAGAGGTCAGGTTAGTATTTGTGGCACAATGTTAAAATAATACATTTTTCAAAACAAGTACAGCCACAAGACATAAACAATCTATATTTTAACACGATTTTAGTCAAACAAATCTTTTAGTAACTTTGTGATAGCCAATTTTACAGCCAACTTTGTTGCTATGACACCGCAAGGCAATCAACACTAAAATGACTGTAAAAACTGTTTAAACAGCTTTTCAGCTCAAATAATATACAGGTTTTAACAGAAAAAATGAATGGAAGTGCTTTTACAAAATAATAAACCTCACATTTCTGCTTTTAAGTTCTTCAAAATTGGCCCCGTTTACTTCCATTGTGCTTAGTTGTAACCTCAATTTTTGCTTTTTATTATTATTAATTTTTTTTTAAGGATGTTTCAAAATTATTTTTGCGGTAATCAGCTTGACTTGTATTGAATCCAGAATATTTCTGCTAGAGAGGGGATAAATCCACAAAATTGTGATAAGTATCTTAAGATGGGCGACATAAGCAAAAAAAAAAAAAAAAATGAAACTGATGGGGGAAGGGGGTTGTAGCGTTGATGTCTGAAATGAGTTAGTAATGTTCTCAGCCAGTTCTCTCCCCTCCTGTGGAGAGAGACCTTTGGTGAATATTGAATGATGCTAATGTCAGTCTGCCTCCAAAAGTCATTCTCATTTTCCATCGACCAAAGCAAGGAAAACAATTCTGGCCGACCAACAGAGCAGGCAGTAATGAAGCAGGGACGACAAATTAGAGCTGAAATTAAATAAAGGAGATTACATAAAGCAAGGGCGTGGGAGCATGAAATTCTGCTGAAAGATTTTGTGCAGTGGAGAGAGGTAGAAAATATGAATACAAAACTCTTCTCTTTTTTTGTTGTTGAAGAGACTACATTCAAACAGAGAATGGTACAGTATACAACAATTATAAACCAGTCTTTTGTTCACTTTCTTGAATCAGTTATTCAGTGGTGGCCAGCAATGATCGTGTGAATGGACATTGAACAGTCTACTTTTATCACCATGGTAACGTCTAATGCTTCTGGTTCAGATCTGACGAGAGATGTGAAGTCTCTTGAACAGTGTTGCGTTAGGGCTCATTAATTACAGCAAAAATCAGTTACGCCTGGCCAAGTCACACATCTGTTCAACACTCCTGCCTGCCTCTGTCTAATGCACCACTGATCACACAGAACACAAACCTTTACGTATAATGCTCCACATATCATTCTCTCTCCTCTTCATCGCCCTCTTCCCCGTTTCTTTTCAATCTGGAGAATCTGATTGTTTTTCTGTGCGTTTATGGCCGTGATTTACTAAGATCCAATGGCACGATGTGTGTTTGCGCTTCACTGGTGTATTGTGGCTGATTTGCAATATTTTCTCAAAATAAATGTCTGATGTTTTTCAGTCTTTTGATGATATTCAATATCTCAGTATTTGTGTTTGTTCCAAAATCTTTAAAAAAAATTTTTCCCACACTATGTTAAACTGCAGTATTTGCCAACATATTTGAACAAACACACTCTTAAAACAGATGTTAAAAACACCACAACCTGTGTTTTTTTTCAACACTTCTGTGCATCTAGTTAAGGACGACACATTTTGTGTTAATTTTAACTCAACAACCAATGTGTTTACCCTCTAAAGACACTGTGTTAACACGCTTGTTGAGTTAAAAGCAGCACAAAATGTGTTGTCCTTAAAGGGATAGTTCACCCAAAAATAAAAATTCTGTCATTAATTACTCAACCTCATTTCAATCCGAACCCATAAAACCTTCGTTCATCTTGGGAACACAAATTAAGATATATATATATTTTTTTATATTTGAGAACTTTCTGAACCTGCATACTAGACAGCAATGCCACTACCATGTTCAAGGTCCAAAAAGGTAGTAAAGACATCAATAAAATAGTCCATGTGGCATCAGTGGTTCAACCTTAATTTTATGAAGCTACGAGAATACTTTTTGTGAGCAAAGAAAACAAAAAATATCAACATTACACATGGACTTTTTTAATGATGTCCTTACTACCTTTCTAGGCCTTGAACGTGGTAGTTGTGTTGCTGTCTATGCAGGGTCAGAGAGCTCTCGGATTTCATCAAAGATATCTTAATTTGTGTTCTGAAGATGAACGAAGTAATTAATGACAGAATTTTCATTTTTGGGTGAACTTTCCCTTTAACTAGATGCACAGAATCATAGATGTGTTAAGGAAGTAGTTTAGAATCACATGATTTGTTTAAAATGTGTTATTTTTATACATAATAAAAAAATATTTAAAAAAGTAATGGAAGTACCTTGGATTTACAAAAAGAAAATGTGTGCTGGTTTTACATTGCAAGCATCTTTAAACATAAATCATTTTACTCATTTGTTCAAGTCCACACAAGTGAGGGAGATGATGGAGCTGTTTGCAAATCTATCTGTCATTAACTGTACAAGTGTTTTAGGGCATCTTCCATTAGAAGCTGAAAGAGCACATATAAAAAGATCCATTTGTTATGTAAATATATACAGCAAGCTAACATTAGTGAGAAAGCTAAGAAACCCCTAAATGCTATTTGTCATATAATTTTACATGATACGTGGCAACAAGTTCGTTTCGAATGGTTGAGAAGCAGCAGACAGCTTGTCAAACTTGATCATGAGAATCACACTGCAGCTACAAGCATTGTATTGACTATTCAATATTATAAGACTATTTCTTTCTCCTATACATTAAACTATGTGAAACATAAGATTCACTAAAAATGAGTTCACATTAGCAGGTCTCGTTGTGTTGGCACAGATCACACCGCCTCTCATGTGTGGAAATATGCATGAGAAGCAAGATTGCAAGGAGGCTGCTGTTGACTGCTTAGTTTGTACCCTCAAATAAATGATTCTCCAACACTGTTCAGTATATTTAAAAAAAAAATCATTTTCATTTAACACCATTATGTTAGGTTTCCCATTTAAACAATTCCATTGTGTTAAACTGACTTGAAACAGTTGCATTTTGGTTCAACTCAATATTTTCATTTTGAAAGAACATAAATGATTTTACTTGTGTAACTAGGAAGTGGATTTCCCCTTCCCATCATGCTGGATAAGGAGAGTAAATCTCGAAATAAAATGTTATTTTAGGCATTTTTATTAAGATGATAACATTGGGAGACTTGTTAATGTTTAATGCTCTTTTATGTTTGTATTTAAAAGACTTTCTGGTATGTTAGTGTTTTGGGGGGTTACCATTGTGGTAAAGTGTAGAGCAGGGTTCCTCAAATCTTTCCCTGGAGGGCCAATCTGCTGCAGAATTTAACTCCAACCCTTATCAAACTCACCTACCTGTGATTTTCTAATGATCTTGAAGACACTGATTAGCATGCTCAGGTGAATTTGATTAGGGTTAGAGCTAAACTCTGCAGGAAAGTGGATCTTGTGGGCCAGATTTGAGGATCCCTGGTGTAGAGCATGTGCTTGGGTTGAGGATCTGCAAACATTGTTTTAATAATGAAAAACAAGTACTTTTGGCATGACATGGATGTATCAAAACCATCTTATGCTAGCCAAAAAATAACAAGTTGGCTAATGTCTAAAGTTAAATAAATTCAATATATGATTTTTTTGAGTGTAGAATGATGTCTGCCCAATAATTTATTTTCGAGTAAAATGTTTTAGCTTGAGTTCAACAAGCATAAAAAAAATCACTTCATCAGTGTATCAATTTCATTTAAATAGGGTAAACGTACCTATTAAGCTCACCAAAATCTACATTGAGACATTTTTAGTGCACAAGATATTGGTTTCAGTATATATTCAGTTTCAATATTAATCTCTCACACAAAAATAATGAATTTTATTTTAAATGACAAAAGCATTTCAATTAAGATAAACATCATTAAAATCCCTGTTCCCATTAAGCTCACATCATGTTTTATTAAAAATGTTTGTTTATTTTAAGGAAACTTTTTAAACAATAATTGTAAAAAATATTTTTTTGAAGGTACAAAGTCAATCACAAAAAAAAAAAAAAACAGAACAGAACACTAAAATCAAGCAACAAGGCATTACGATTTGATCAGTTATATATTCATAGTGAAGTGTCATCTAAGCACATTGCAACATCTATACTAGTCCACATTCAGCTAAGTAACACATTCAAAATCAAATAAAACAAACCAATAAAACATTTAATTCATGGGGATGAACACAGAAACTAGCCTCATTATGAAACCTCTTTTTAAATGGATGTCAACTTATCTATAGTCTATTAAGGCTGGAATACACTACATGATTTTTGCTCCGATTTTCCACAGATTTACAGTCTGGAGAAGTTGATGCTAGTTGCCAAAGATCAGAGCCAGTCTGCAGATTTGAGTCGACAGAATCCATAGAAAATCGATTAACTTAACTTAAAGTGACAACCATCAGTTAATATTTAAAGTCTGTTTATGAAGTATTTACATAGACGTTCAATGTGAACGAGCTTAAAGAGAGCACACTGAGCTTAATTGGAGCAGCAACAATTTTTAATACATTTCATGTAATATTTATTAAAATGATAGGATTTTTGCTAAATAAATAGTCTAGGTCATGTATTAAGTTCATACATATTTTAATATGAACAAATATTGTTAACAATATCTATGAAATTATACTTTTTCTTATTGATGTCACACTGAAGCTGTGTGATTTTCATAGTAGTGCACCCTTAAGCTCACCTTAAAATAATCTTTAAAAATCTTTAAAAATTACAACACTGTAAAACGACAGACCAGCAATAAACTGTCAATTTATAATATTATGGATGTAAAAGTACAAGCCAGTAATGCCTGTGAAGTAATATGTTAGCGTAGCACACAATCTTATACAGCTAATCAGCTAACTGTGTTCTGTAGCATCTGCACTGTGTTGCTAAAACAATCTTTTGGATCTAATGTAATTATTTCCCACATCCAAGTTCCAGGTTATAATATGCAAAAGTCTGAACATTAATCTTTTAATTTTATAATAAGTAGTGAAACTTACCCAAAATAAAGGCTTAAACATCTAAAAAATGCACGTTTAAGGGGCTCCTCTTTTGGTGAAAGTTTTTAGACAGCTTTCAAAATAGCCGCCAGACAGTGTGAACACATGGAGACCCATATCTCAGTATGCAATGATCTGATTGACTTGAAATTATTGGAGGTATATAGTAACAAACTTATCAATTGGTTAAGAGATCAAGTAGGATAATACATTTTTTTTTCTTTTTAAAATCTGATCTCAAAAATGGAAGTGTGCTTAATAGGTACGTTTACCCTATTTGTTCAAATTGAGTTGGCCCAACTCAATTACATTTCATCACATGAATTTGTTTTTTTATGAGTTGGGGGTACACATATTTATTGGATGGAAATCCTGCCCTCAATTAAATTGAGTTCATCCAATGAATTATTATTTTTTGAGTGTACAATACACCTTGACAATCTACAAATTATTACAAACTTGGCAAAATACATTTTGGAAATTGCTAATGACAATGAACATACAGTGAGTCACCTAACTTCCAAGTATCATAGATTTCCACCAATGTTATGATGATGATGATGATGATATGGAAATATAACAAGGACGTTAAAATACAGTGTTACCAAAAGTTATTTTAAATTATAATTATATTTCAAAATTTTGCTGGTTTAATTGTATTTTTTTTTTTTGCTGGTTTTATTTTATGCAGCCTTGTGAGCATAAGAGACTTACTGACCCCAAACCTTTGAAGGAATGTATGTATATGTATATACATATTAGGGGTTGACCAATGTATTTTTCAGGGCCGATGCCGATACCAATTATTACAGATCAAGTAGACAACAAGTATCAACTGATATTTTGAACCGATATATATGTCTGGTGTAAAAATGAAAATTAATGTTAAAATTAATAATAACAAGGGCTCTGACAAAAATACTTTCTTTAAATGCTTTTAAATGATTTTATCGGCAAATCAGGTTTTGAAAATGACTGATACCGATATCCATAGAAATGCTTCATATCGGCGCTGATATTTAGCCGGGCCGATTATCAGTTGATCCCTAATACATATAAATATTCGGTAACACTTTATTTTAAGGACCAATTTTTAGTATTAACTAGCTTGCATATTGACTGTTTATTAATACTTATAATATATATATTCATCTCGAACACTTGATAGTCTAATAGATGTTAGTAGATGAGCTCTGATATGTTTTCACCCAAACCATTAGTAAATCAGAGTCTATTTTTTTTTCTTCTCTCTCTCTCTCTCTTTCTCTCTCAGTATTTCACCCTCACTCTGTAAGCTTTCAAAGAGGAAAAGCTCCCTGGACAACCGTCTCATATGAGAAGCGCACAGCAGTCTAAGTTCATTTATACCCGAGTGGCACTTACTTAAAGCTCTTCCTGAGACATTTTTTAAATATGACACTGTTGAGTGTTTGGGTGAAAATTACAAGCTTTTGGTTTGTAATATCTGCCTGCTGTTCTCACTTGTTTGATAGTATGCTGAATGTCACTCTAAAGACTTGCCCATAAATTGTAGTATGTGCTGGTAAAGCTAACTATAAGGGTATTTTGGTGTTGCATGCCTGTTGAGAATTTTTATTTCCATCTGCTGCTGTCAAAAAGAACAAGAACAGTTATACAATTTATGTAGTTCTTCAAAACTCCATAATAAATATAAGCTGAATTACATTCTGTTTATAATGTGATCATATGTTGATAATTAAGTCACTCTAATGTTCCTCCAGCTTTAAACAATTAAACGTATGGTACATACATGCATGGTAATATTAAACTTAATTAAGAAGGAGAGGAGTGGATTAATATTAAGAATTCCTTTAATAGCTGTAATGAGGTTTAGGAGCACAGCCATAACTGCCGAACAGTACAGGACTAAAATAGCAAGCCCTTTTCACCAGGAGTCTGTTTGGTATGCTCTCGGCAAGACTGTGCTTCTTAAATATGCTAAAAACAGCTGTCTAAAATTAAAGTTGGGATTTTCTCACTGGCAGAGTCTGATTAACACTATTTCTCTCACAGCTGGGAAAGCTGATAAATCCTGTTTCTCTCGTTAAATGTATGAGTTTTGGGACCCGTCCCTTTGCCAATGTGTTGATCTTTTGTTTTGCTATTTTGTTACCTGCTGGATAAACATGTCACAGAAGTAAATTTACACAAGGTGTGCAATTTATTTTGAGCTTTTCTGTTTGATTTTTCCATTTAAAAAGGTCATAGATTACAGAATAAACTGTAACATTGTTAGAGAAATGACCTGGTGGGTAATGAACAAGCTCCAATGTGTTGCATGTGGGAGGCCTGATTATGGGTCTGGCTTGGTTTTTTTCCAGATTTCTCTTCCTTTTCTCTGTCCTAGCAATAAAACCCTGAAAAAAGAAATGTGCTGATGCTAGATACAAAAAACTAATTTTAATGGGAGCCAGTGGTGGAATACAAATATATTTAAAATAAATAATAATAATCAAACATTAAAATAATGAATTATTATTTTAATCAATTATTAAAATAATCCATAGATACCTATTACATCTGAGTACATTTTTAGTCTTTTTATTTGTTTTATTTTATTTGTATTTTTTTGGTTTAGGTCTCTTGAGGTCATGAAATTGGGTGAATCAATTTAGCGTAGGGGTGTGCAATATATATCGTCTGTGGTAATATCGTAATTGTTGCTTCAATGATGTGCGATTTGGAAATTGAGTATTTTACAAAAACCATTCAAAACACCAAAAGAGCGCACGCATTCATTACGTGAAGTCTAAACAAGTGCGTTATTTTACTGTATTATTCGGTCTATAAAAATACATTTAGAATGATCACAAATTCAAGACATGGGGGCAGAAAAAGTATATATTTTTACCACTTCATATACAGGTGGACCTCAATAAATTAGAATGTCGTGAAAAAGTTCATTTTTCTTGTAAGTTATTTCAAAAAGTGAAACTTTCATATATTTTAGATTCATTACATGTAAAGTTGTTTTAATTTTGATGATTAGAGCTTACAGCTCATGAAAGTCAAAAATCAGTATCTCAAAATTTTAGAATATTTACATTTGAATTTCAATAAATGACCATCCATACAGTATAAATTCTGGATATCTCTTGTTCTTTGAAACCACAATAATGGGGAAGACTGCTGACTTGGCAATGATCCAGAAGACGAACATTGACACTCTCCACAAAGAGGGTAAGTCACAGAAGGTCATTACTGAAAGGTGTGACTGTTTACAGAGTGCTGTATCAAAGCATATTAAATGCAAAGTTGGCTGGAAGGAAGAATTTGGGTAGGAAAAGGTGCACAAGCAACACCGCAAGCTTGAGAATACAGTTAAGCAAAGCTGATTCAAACACTTGGGAGAGCTTCACAAGGAGTGGACTGAAGCTGGAGTCAGTGCATCAAGAGTCACCACGCTCAGACGTCTTCAGGAAAAGGGCTACCAAGCCACTTCTGAACCAGAGACAACGTCAGAAGCATCTTACCTGGGCTGTGGAGAAAAAGAACTGGACTGTTGCTCAGTGGTCCAAAGTCCTCTTTTCAGACGAAAGTAAATTTTGCATTTCATTTGGAAATCAAGGTCCCAGAGTCTGAAGGAAGAGTGGAGAGGCACAGAATCCATGTTGCTTGAAGTCCAGTGTGAAGTTTCCACAGTCAGTGATGATTTGGGTTACCATGTCATCTGCTGGTGTAGGTCCACTGTTTTCTGATGTCCACAGTCAATGCAGCCATCTACCAGGAAATTTTAGAGCACTTCATGCTTCCTTCTGCTGACAAGCTTTATGGAGATGCTGATTTCATTTTCCAGCAGGACTTGGCACCTGCCCACACTGCCAAAGGTACCAAAAGCTGGTTCAATGACCATGGTGTTACTGTGCTTGATTGGCTGGCAAACTCACCAGACCTGAACCCCATAGAGAATCTATGGGGTATTGTCAAGAGGAAGATGAGAGACACCAGACCCAACAATGCAGATGAGCTGAAGGCCACTGTCAAAGAAACCTGGGCTTCCATACCACCTCAGCAGTGCCACAAACTGATCACCTCCATGCCACGCTGAATTGAGGCAGTAATTAAAGCAAAAGGAGCCCCTACCAAGTATTGAGTACATGTACAGTAAATGAACATACTTTCCAGAAGGCCAACAATTCACTAAAAATGTTTTTTTATTGGTCTTATGAAGTATTCTAATTAGTTGAGATAGTGAATTGGTGGGTTTTTGTTAAATGTGAGCCTAAATCATCACAATTAAAAGAACCAAAGACTTAAACTACTTCAGTCTGTGTGCATTGAATTTATTTAATACACAAGTTTCACAGTTTGAGTTGAATTACTGAAATAAATGAACTTTTCCACGACATTCTAATTTATTGAGATGCACCTGTAGTTAATCAATTTCACATGAAGAGTGCTGTTTTTTTCTCCAAAAATGTTTACAAGTTCAATAAACAAGAAGTTAAAGGTGTCCTATGTAAGTTTTTGACTCTACTAAAATATAAAATACAATAATATGTTTGCAGATATGTAAGAAAGAGTTTTATGTAAGAAAGTTAACATAGCCTAATTTATCTGAAAAACAATGCTACCGTCGGTTATTCTCCTTTGAAAATATGAATTCTGTGTTGGAATGTCTGTCTCTGTTTTGGTCTGTGTAACCCGCCCACTGCCAGTTTACCCAATTGTATTTTGGCACCCCGGGTTGCCAGTTGGTGGAAAACACAGCGTATTTAATTTCAGTCATGGAAGCTGCCAAGGAAGGTGCGCTCATTCCTGTTGGTGTCATCAATCTGGCAACCTGCGTGTGTCAAGTCTGAGGAGGAGGGGCTGGGTGAAAAAAACCCTCTCCAATATTTTGAATTTGGACTGCAATACATAGTTCAACCATAACCACTAAGTGTCAATCCAACATACAGCACCTTTAATTAAGAGACTTACGTTTTAGACACTTTATTGCCTGTTTTTGCACTATTTCGGCAACAAACATAATTCCAAACACAGCCACAATGCTGTTTTGTATCTCTAAGCAACATGATGGTTTTTCATTCCTGAATGAATCAACCGTGACTTGCTGCCACCTACTGGCGATTTTAGTTTAATATTTAAAGTACCTTTTTATTATTGTAATAATTTCAAATATCAGTATTCAACATTTTATGTTTAATATATCAAAGTATTATTTGTGCATTTGTAACTGCAGGTTAAAGCGTTCATGTCCTGCTTTAAACAATGTGTAAAAACCTCTAAATGCAACTTCAGATGCAGCTGTGTTTCCTCTGCATTGCAAAGATTAATTTTGTTGATACTGATTTAATTTGCTTGGAAATAGCTCGAATGTCTTATTATTCTAATTCACTGACTAAATGTAAGAATTTGATTCAAAAGATAAAAGAAAAATGGCTTTATAAAGGTAAAAATGTACATAAAAGGTAAAAATCAGTTTAAACTTCAAAAAAAGATCAATTTCGATTGGTGTGAACTGACCACCACACAAAATATGAAGAATATCAAAAATCAAAAACTTTAGGAGTCACCTGTCCACGGTAGTCCTTAAGATACCAGCACAATAACACACTTAGCAAAATATTGTCTAATTATCGCTATTGATAAAATCCCAGAAAATATTGAGATATTATTTTTTGTCAATATCGCACACCCCTAATATAGCGTTACCCTTTGATTATTGTAAATAGCGCAGGATACGGACATCTGTGATTGCTAAAGGTATTCTAAAGAAATTAATAATCCTCTCTTCACACATCTGTGAAATGGACCACAGATCTATGTGTTGAGTACACTTCAATGGCATTTATTGTTAAAAAAAACATAGAGAGAAAGTTCTGAGTGTGCACATTACAGCAATTATGATACTGGTAGCTGGCTTACGATTGATAAAGGGGTGAATGCATCCCTGTAATATCAGAGAATGGCAAAAGCCCTTCAGATGTATCCAAACTACTTGTGATCAAGGAAAATGGCCCAAAATGGGAGTCTGTCAGGCAAGAAAGTATGTTTTTAAAAGCTTTTCTTTGTCAAGCAGCCTGAAAGAACAGCCGGTTCCCACTGTGTAATACACATAAACCATCCAGCAGCCATTTTTAAAATGCTTCTAATTCCCTGGACAATTTTTGTGAAGTTATGGCATGCTCATAAACTTTGGTTTTCTTTTATTAAATGGTAAGAGCATTAAAGCGATATGCACTTCATTTTAAAAGGCCAAAAAGGCTATGTGGTGGTAAATTACAGCAAAATAAAAATCTGCAAATTAATTTTGATTAATTGCTTCAACAGTTTCAATGTTTTTTTTTTTTTTTTAATGATTGACATATTATATTTTGGCCCTGGCTAATAAATCAGTGGCAATAAGTAGAAAGCATGACATCATTAGATGGACATATTATCAGTTGCCCTCAGGGTTTCCTCCTCTGTCTCCTCTTCTTCAGTCTATGATTGTATTTGCTGCCATACTCCCTACCCGAAAATCTAGTATCCTCCATCTCAGAACTAATAAAGTTATGTCTGTTCTATAAAGACTGCTGACCTAAAGGTTGGCAATGTCAAAGCATCTACTAGTGGTGTTAAATTACAGTTACAGTGTTTCTACAGACACCATATTGTTTTGTTGTCTGATGAGTAACCAAATACTGTTGAATGACAGGGACTCACAGAGACAATTGTGTACCTAGTTTCATAACATTTTTAGCATGTCAGCACTTGGAATTTTAAAGGTAGCATTAATTTATGATTTTCATAATTTACTTGTAAAAACTTTACAAGTAAAAACTACATTTAAAATTTTCTTTATATGACAGCCTGCATAATAAATGGTTTATATATATATATTAGTGCTGTCAATCTATTAAAAAATGTAATCGCGTTAATCACAGTCGTGGACTGTGATTAATCATGATTAATTGCAAATTTAAAATACTAGGATTTACCTGTAAATGTGTTGGAAAAAAAAAAGCATGACAAACTAGTTTAAGGAAACATAACCTTTCACACCTCTGCCAGGTATGAGACATAATCCTTATTATTCTTTTATCATTATTCTTTTGTTTTTATTCAGCCATTATCAGCCTTTAAACTGGCAATAAAACGTTTACCAAGCCACATCGCTTCAATCCCAGTATACATTTACCCAACTATTACCAAAAGTATTTCTAAATAAATACAACAAAACATTTATTGCGACCTTACATGAAGTATTATGACAAAATGCATTATGAAGAAGAATTGGACCTGTTCTGGTGCATTAGAGCTAATATTAGCATCATGCTTCATAAGACAATTTATGAGATTAATAGTGCACTTTTACTCAGAACTCACTTCAAACCACCATCGAGTGTTTGTAATAACTTCCTTTTGCGATCACATGTGGAATTTGGTCGTTTACTGTTGTTAAAATAAGCTATTCATAGTCTTTTATATCGCTGCACAAATTAGCATTTCAGATGTACACATTCTCAAGAAAATCACATACAGACCATATCTATCATAATCGTGTGTTTCTTATCTTATATAATCTATAGTGGCCGTTGTCATGTTTATTTCTGCTGTGTAAAAGCCTTAACATGTGCTCTGCTGAAACTCACGTTGTTTGTGATACAACCGCCTCTCCATTCTTAAGAGAGCCAGGGATACATTCCAAGTATAATACACATTAGTAAAATGATCTATTTTCATTTTTATTTGTCTATATACACTTTGGGTAGCTGCGGTACATTATAAAAGTAGCCCAAAAAACCGCAACCCGCCACGGCTCTGTAATTTTTCCCGCGACTGTATTTTCAAACTAAACCACTTGTGCCGCTATCGTTACCCTGGCAACAGTAGTTCGCTGTACCCTCATCACACAATGATAGATAACCTTCCGCGCTGCGATGACGGGCAGAAGTTGGGGTCAAACCTTATCAAACGATTAATCTGCGTTAAAAAAATATTAACGCGTTAAATTTTTTTGATTAATCGCATGCGTTAATGCGTTAACGTTGACACCCCTAATATATATATATACATATAATATAATATAATATAATATATATATATATATATAATTTGTAGTACTCTCTTAACAATAAATGAGAGAAACAGAGACAAGAGTTAAAGGCCCTTTCACACAGGACGCGGGCTGCGCTGCGCTATGAAACCCATTCATTTCAATGGCTTGCGCTGCTTGCGCGCGCGCCGCGGTCAAAGTTCAAAATAGTTTAACTTTTGCCAGTAGCCCCTCACTGCAGAACAAAGATCCAGGGGGCGGAGTTGGATCCACATCCAGGGGGTGGAGATTGGTAGGTTTAGGGGTGGAGATGGGTAGGTTTAGGGGTGGGGATGGGTGGGTTTATGGATCAGGGGGTGGAGACGGGTAGGTTTAGGTATATGTAAGGTGGGAGGAGTTGGATCTAGATCCAACTCCACCCCCTGGATCTTGTGTTCTGCAGTGAGGACCATCTCACTTTTGCCGCTGCGCTCTGTGACGTTTCCCCGCGCGGCCAGTAGAAACGGGGCATCCAAACAAGCGCCGAACAGCTGATTCTCTGTGTGTCTGAATTTCCAGAGCTATACGATACAAGTTTGCAGTCGTATAGGGACATCGGGAGAAAAGCTGTGTCATGGAGACACATCTCCATTCAAGTTGGCATGTCAGGTGTGTTTACATGTTTTGCTCCTGACCGAAAGGTGGAACAACAATCCAATGACTAGAAGTATAGAACTCTGCTAAAAATTTTGAAAACTCTGCCTACTTCGCTCTGGCAAGCATAGCGCAAATCGCCTTGTATCTGAAGGGCTGCGCTGAACCCAGCGGCAGGCGCATCGCTTACCGTGTCCTGTGTGAAAGGGCCAATGGTAGCCCAAGCGGTCCTCTTTGTTGTCTTTAATAAACATTGTATTTCATTAAGACACTTTGAATCACAGTAGTCATTAACACATATAAATACTCAAATCAAATCACAGTAAACAAATAAATAGACATATATAACAAAATATGTACAAATAATTTAATATTTTTATGATACAAAACAATATTAATATGCTGGAAGATTTGAAAACGGATGCTTTTGAACGTTAGTATCGCACACATCCAGCTTCATATCTATGGGTTTTCATAGGTGACAAGTTTGTTTGGTAGCTCACGGAGCACGGAGACGGACTTAGGAGACGAGAAACACCGGTTCGAAACCCGTGTAACTACCATTCGACAAAGCAGTTCAAATGAAGTTCAAATGGCACAGTTGCATCAGCTAATGCTTTTTATATCAGTTTTGCATTTGTTAACACTATCGGGTAGGTTTAGGGTTGGATTTGGTGTAGGGCATATTTCCAGCACGATAGAGTATTAACCTTTAGCGACAGTCCCCGGATATTTTAATTCTGAATCACCGCAATATGTATCTGAAGCAACGTAATAAAAAAACAGCAATACGTACCAATATCTACGTAATAAAAACGTGCCAGGGTTCACATATTGAACCTGTGTTTTAGCGCCACTCAGTGGACATTTCTATTTGAAACTGCGGCGAAACGTGGAGCAAGGTACGTAAAACGGTGTCGCACAAAAAGCGAGCAGAGGAACGTATTTTTATGAGACCAGGTTGCTACACACACACACACACACACACACATATATATATATATATATATATAATTTATAATTATTATTGTAAAAATGAAATTAGCCAAGAAATGTTGCTATAGTAATAATAATATTGCACTGTAAAATCAAAACAGTGTTTAATAATAATAATATAATAATAGTGAGATGAAGAAGAAGAATATGCTTTAACAGTAAAATTGCAATAGATATGCTTTTGCCTGTCTTTATTTGCTTTCAGTTGTTAAACCATTAAGTTTTATTTGCAGGGAAACCTTAAGCTGCTCATTTGTTGCAAATTTGGGAAGATGGTGGGCGCATATTGTGTTTTCAAATGCACCTCATAAATGACCCAAGATGATCTGAGACACTGAAAACAGGATTGTGCGTTGTATGCGTGTAAATGAACACATAGTTAATAGAGCACATGCAGTGCTCAGTGCATCAGACTACAGATGTGACTGAAATGGTCGACAGCTATCAACAACCACGAAACAATTTAACCAAGACGAATAGCTTTCTTGGCACCTATAGCACTTGAAAAGAGCCATTCTGTTAACAGCTCCTGTGGCGTTATAGGATAGCAAAGTGTCTGCTGGTTGCACACTCCAGAATCTCAGCAGATGCAGTTCATCATCCGGGTATTGTTCATCGACTGTGTCATGAATACTGAGTGTTTGGATATCCTACTCGTTTGACACACTCCTTTTGCTTTCTATGGAGCAGGGTAGTACGTTTCTTCGGACACAGGGAGAGGGAGAATGTCAGCTCTGGATGCTCTTCGTTTCTCGGGTTGGTTTGTGTCAGTCCATGAGGGAACTGGTAAAGAACATTACCTTTCCTTTCCTCGCCCTCTTCCTTACCGTACCCTGACAAAACGGCTTCTTTCAAGAGAAGACATGTGACTTCAGGTGTCTAGCTGTGCGTTCAGGGACACCGTTAGTTTCACTCTGTGGTTTTCATGCATCGTCCCTAATCTGCAGAGAACAATCATTAGCAATTGATGTCGAGCTTTATAAATGGTTATGACTGTAGACTACATAAACCGTGCCATAAAAAGTTCGGCTAGAGTTGTTTCCTACATTAATGACCATTTAATGCTTCTCCTCCCACTTTTTCCAATTTGTATTCTGCTCATGGGGTGCAGTATGTACTAGGTTTTTCTACCCCTCCCATCCCTTCCCTTCCCTCATCCCTTTGCTAAATCCCTCCCCTCTTCTCTTTCTCCAACGCTCCACTTGTCCGTTGAATGGCAGCCCGAATTTTTTTATTTATTTTTTTTAACACAGGCCCATTAAGCTCTGGAATTCCACTTTGCCAGTGAACCAAATCCCTGTCTCCTGTCTCTTCTGTCTTTCCCTATGGACCGTCCTGTGAATATACAAGATGGTTTGTGTCACCGCACTGCCCTGCGCTCTCAGATGCAGAAACACTGCGGAACGGTCCGTCCGCCGGCAGCTCTCACAGCCTGTCGTTTTGTGAAGCTTTTGCTCTATATGCCATTGCTTCCTGCTTTTCTTCTTCAAAATATCACTTTAATTAGTCCTAGTTCTTATCTTCTCCAGCAGACGCCGTTTCATGTGCATATCTTCAATTAGAAACATAAATGTTAAGTAGCATAAAGGCTACATATTATTTTGTGCAGGGAATATTATACATTTAATTTATTGAACACTAGTAAATATTTAATTATAACATGAAACATATATTTGTTAATTTCATTGGAGATGGAAACAAGACAGTACTGCAGAACACATAGGGTTGCTTGCAGTATGGATCTATTCATATACAACACTTTACATTTTACACCTATATTTACCCACAGGAGTCTGTGGCTATCAAAATAACAATTTCATTAAGGTAAGGTTGAATGTTGGGCTCGAGTTAGCTAGATAGATATCTGTCTATCTTTATGGATGTAATGATTCACTCAACTCACAATGCGATACGATTCACGACACATTTGATGATACAATTTTCTCAAAATGAGATTCAAGACAAAATATAAATGAAAACCAAGCGTAGCGTTAGTTCTGGCAGGTCACGTTAGTCAAGCTTGCATCAGCTGACTCTCAGCTGATCCCATCTACCTATAGGAATACGACACCTATCTAAGCATCCATATATAAGGTCCCTCAGTTTATCAGCAGTTTTTGCATTGCTCAATAGCTAATTACCCTCCTCCATCCCCAGCTCCTCCTCTGTCAGTCAGGATCCAGCCTTCTGATTCTCCTTTGAATCAGACTAATTCAAAAATGAACACAAAATTACTGAACTTTAACGATATCTGAATACTTTCTTATACTTTTTTTATCACTGCTCTCCCTGCTCTGACCCATGCTAGGCTGCTATAGGGAGTTCTTGCCCAGAACCGAACCATACCGCCAATCCAAACTGTATGCTAATTGTCAATCATCTTTGACGATAGTGGTCCTGACATAAATTTGTCCTTTTATTATTGATTGAACAAAATGCTGCACATTTCTTTTTAAAATTGAAATGTCAAATAACAAAACTAAATTGAAATTTTAAAACAAACCCCAAATCAAATAAATAAATAACACAAATAAAAGAAATGTTTTCATATAAACAAGCTTTGCCTGTGCTCTTTCCATTTAAAATTAGAGGCAACCACTGTATTTTAATCACAATTTGAATTGCGATTTGTTTGAATCATTACATACATGTCTGTCTGTCTGTCTGTCTGTCTGTCTGACTGACTGTCTGTCTATTGATCTGTCTATCTGTCAACGTGTCTGTTTTTCTGTCATTTCAGAAAATGCTTTGTCATTCCAAGATTTAAAGTTTGCTATTCAAACTTTTCTATTTAAAAATGACATAAATTGCAGTGATATTAACTTTTGAGATTTGGAACGATCAGGTTTTTATCAGTCTTTTGGGAAACAAAATCCTTGTTTATAGGTACCAGGTTGATATTATTAACGCTTAAGGAAGAATGAATTGAGCAGAAAATGAACTTTTGTATAACTAAATTCCACATTGTTTTCTGTCTTCTGGGCAAATAGAAATAGTTATAATTTGCTTAGCCATTATCCGCTAATTTCTCATTTCTCCTGTGTGTATGTGTTTTTTTTAATGTGCCAGTCTATTATTGTGGCAGCACCTGCCACTGTCTTAAGTGGGTGGTTCTTGGCCAGAATAAGCTGCCGTGTAGAACAGACTTTATGTAACACATCAAAGTGTGAGTTACAGTTACAATTTAGGGTTAGAGTTTTGACCTACAGGCTTGTGAGAGTGAGATTAGTGAGAGCCCAGTGCGTCAGCATATAGATATTGGAGGATGTGGATTTAGATCCATTCAATCCATTTGGTTCTTTTCAACAGAACATCTCTTTTTGGCTGTTTCACACTCTGATATACAAATTAACTGATATACACATCAAAAGTGGGAGGCTTCCCTCCTGTGTATGACCTCTCCTCTTCTGTGATCTTACCTCCCTCCTAGATATCAAAGATAGTGAACATCAGGAGATTTTTTTTCACGTGTGTCAAGATATTTTTTGTAGCTTGGGTTGCAGCTGCAACTGAGACATCGGACATAACTGGTTTTCTAAAATATCTAAATGTCCGTAAATCTAAAATGTTCTTGAATCAAAATTGTGTTAAACAGAATATATAACAGAATATATCTTGAATTAAGCTTATTTTTCTCTTGCATATATTTTTCTTGTTTTTAGTATAAGGGCCCTATTTTAACGATCTAAGCGCATGGTCTAAAGTGCACTCAGGGCGTGTCCGAATCCACTTTTGCTAGTTTAACGACGGGACAACGGTCGGTACGCCCGGGCGCATGGTCTAAACGGGTTGTCTCTATTCTCTTAATTAGTAATGGGTGTTTTTTGGGCGTAACGTGCAATAAACCAATCAGAGTCTCATCTCCCATTCCCATGGCAGATTCGCTATTTAAATGGCAGAATTTTAAGGCGCAGAGACTGAACGTGTCTCCAGAGAGCAAACGGATCTGCTCATGCGTGAGCAAATAGGTTGGCTAATTCTGATACACGCAATGACTATCCATTATGACATGTATGAAATTTTTATATTTATGTAGCCTACACAATAATATTCTTTTACACTGTAATCCTTTAATTTTTAATATTTGGCATGTTTGTGTGCTGCTGCGCGTCCCTGTGTGTAATAAGCAAAGTGACCCGCCCAGAGGCACATTTTCTACTAACACACTCTTTAAATAACAAAAAAAAAGACTTTAGACCAGGTCTAAACTTTAGACCAGCTCTCTACTTTAGACTATTTTCAGTTCCTCAAAATGTCAACGCGCCTACAATGCGCCTGAACACACCTCTTTTTTAGAGCAGCATGCCCATGGGCACACAAATGGGCGCAAATGCATTTGCTATTTAAACAACGCGGCGCAGGACGGGAAAATGAGAAACTAGCAAAAACACTTGCGCCACGCCTTGCGCCGGGTGTATGATAGGGCCCTATATCTCACTAAATTTAGCTACATTTATGCTTAATACCAGAAAAAATTCTTGCCATTAACAAACCATTAAAGGGGTCATATGATGCAATTTCTTGTTTTCCTTTTCTTTAGTTTGTTATGTAACTGTTTGTGCATGTATACGATCTGCAGAGTTACAAAGCTCAAAGTCTCCCACAAAAGGATTTGAATGAATGAGACATTTATATAGCACTTTATTGTGTATTGCTGTACACCCAAAGCGCTTTTACACTTATGAGGGGATCTCTGCTCAACCACCACCAGTGTGCAGCATCCACTTGGATGATGCGACGGCAGCCACGGGACAACGGCGCCAGTGCGCTCACCACACACCAGCTACAGGTGGAGAGGTGAGAGAGTCATAGAGCCAATTCAATGAATGGGGATTATTAGGAGGCCATGATTGATAAGGGCCAGTGTAGGGAATTTGGCCAGGACACTCTTTTACGAGAAGTGCCATGGGATTTTTAATGACCACAGGGAATCAGGACCTCGGTTTTTTTTAACGTCTCATCCGAAGGACTGCTTGTTGACAGTGTCCCCATCACTATACTGGGGCGTTTGGACCCACACAGACTACAGGGTGAGCTGGCCAGGTACTGACCAGGCTCAACCCTGCTTAGCTTCAGTGGGCAACCAGTCTGGGGCTGCAGGGTGATATGGCTGTGGCCATTTATTCTATCTAAAAGAGAAGGCTGATCCAGACCGGGCTAAAACGCCTCATTAAAACACGCCCCCACATGTCTATGTCACGAAGTGGAAATATTTGTGTAATGCCACCCAAATGTGCATGCAAAGAAAGAAGGCGTGGTTTCAGTAATCGCAGTAGTGTTGATGCAGCCATGTCAGGGAGACGCTGTGTATTTCTGTGCGAACGCAAAATCACTTTATTTGGCCTTCTGAAAGTAGATGCAATTAGGAATCATTGGTTAAGATTTGTTTACAACAGAACAGCACAACCCAAATGTTCGAATTTGTGCAACGCATTTTATGGACGACAGTTTTTTGAACCTAGGAGAGTACAAGGCTGGCTGTGCACAAAGAAAAAAAAAAAGGTTCAATTCTGACTTTGCTATGACAATCTGGCACTTCTAAATCAGCGACTGTAAGTATGTTTTGTTATTAGTTTAAGTATTTGCTATTGACTGTTCAAATGCAGAGTTTTGTGCAGTGTAGAGTAACGCGTTGTGTGTGTGTGTGAGAGAGATAGGGTCACATCACAGTGGAGTCAACGGTCTTAACCGCAGCTTGTGTACTGCAAATAGGGTAAACGTACCTATTAAGCTCACGTACCCATTAAGCACACTTCCATTTTTGAGATCAGATTATAAAAAGAAAAAAATATTTATTATCCTACTTGATGTCTTAACCAATTGACATGTTTGTTACTATATACCTCCTATAATTTCAAGTCAATCAGATCATTGCACACTGGCTACGTTTACATGCACACTTTTTGGTTCAATCGGACTGAATTCATTCCGATTGATGAAACTGAATGTGTTTACATGAACGCTAAATAAAGTGATCAGGTTCATTACGCTATTTCTGCGTTATTGCACATGCGCAGTCCTTTCAGTTTCGGTTTTCAATCCGATCGAGTGTTTACATGCACGCTCAATCGGATTAGAAAAGGAATAAACCACCCCCTTCAATCCGATCGAAATTTAATTCCGATCGAGCTCAGTCGGATTGATTAAGGTGTTTACATGAAGCCTTTTCAGTCCGATTGACCCGTCAATTCGATTACAAACGGATTATTTGGTTGCATGTAAACGTAGCCACTGAGATATGGGTCTCCATGTGTTCACACTGTCTGGTGGCCATTTTGAAAGCTGTGTCTAAAAACTTTCATCAAAAGAGGAGCCCCTTAAATGTGTGTTTTTAGATGTTTAAGCCTTTATTTTGGGTAAGTTTCACTACTTATTGTAAAATTAAGAGATTAATGTTCAGACTTTTACATATTATAACCTGGAACTTGGATGTGGGAAATAATTACATTAGATCCAAAAGATAGTTTTAGCAACATAGCGCAGATGCTACAGAATGCAGTTGTGTGCTACGCTAACATATTACTTCACAGGCATTACTGGCTTGTACTTTTACATCCATAATATTATAAATTGACAGTTTATTGCTGGTCTGTGGTTTTACAGTGCTGTAATTTTTTAAGATTTCATATTATTTTAAGGTGAGCTTAAAGAGTGCACTACTATGAAAATCACAGCTTCAGTGTGACATCAATAAGAAAAAGTATAATTTCATAGATATTGTTAATAATAGTTGTTCATATTAAAATATGTATGAACTTAATACATGACCTAGACTATTTATTTAGCAAAACTTTAATAAATATTACATGAAATTTATTAAAAATTGTTGCTACTCCCATTAAGCTCAGTGTGCTCTCATTAAGCTCTTCCACATTGAACGTCTATGTAAATACTTAAGTTAATCGATTTTCTATGGATTCTGTCGACTCAAATCTGCAGACTGGCTCTGAATTTTGGCAACTAGCATAAACTTTTCCAGACTGTAAATCTGTGGAAAATCGGGGCAAAAATCATGTAGTGTATTCCAGCCTTAAGAGACTATAGATAAGTTGACATCCATTTAAAAAGAGGTTTCATAATGAGGCTAGTTTCTGTGTTCATCCCCATGAATTAAATGTTTTATTGGTTTGTTTTATTTGATTTTTGTATGTGTTACTTAGCTGAATGTGGACTAGTCTAGATGTTGCAATGTGCTTAGATGACACTTCACTATGAATATAACTGATCAAATTGAATGATTTGTTGCTTGATTTTAGTGTTCTGTTTTTTTTTTTTTTGTGATTGACTTTGTACCTTCAAAAATATATTTTTACAATTATTCTTTAAAATCTTTCCTTAAAATAAACAAACATTTTTAATAAAACATGATGTGAGCTTAATGGGACCAGCGGTGTGCTTAAAGGTTACAAAAATGTACCCAATAAGCACAGCCAGACTTTTTGAATTTAATGATGTCTTAATTGAAATGCTTTTGTTATTTAAAATAAAATTAAATATTTTTGTGTGAGAGATTAATATTTTATTTTAACATGTACTGAAACTAGTATCTTGTGCACTAAAAATGTCTCAATGTAGATTTTGGTGAGCTTAATAGGTACGTTTACCCTACATAAGAGCATCATCACTGTATCTGTCACGCGACTCTGTTCCCCTTTCATGCTTGAACTGATGCTAAAACTAACGACATTATTAACTGTCTTTATATTTACTTTGAAAGCTGAAGCTCGCGATTATAGTAAGGGGCGTTACATTTCCGACACGGGCTTGTGGTGTTTGGCCAATCACAATGCACTGTGTCAGCTGGCCAATCAGAGCAGACTGCACTTGTCGGAAGGAGGGGCTTTGTAGAAAACGACGCGTTTGAGAGAGGCGGGGCATAGAGGAACTGCAATAATGTACAGTATTTAAAAAATAATGTGTTTTTTGAACATTAAAGCATGTCAACATATTCTGTTACACCAAATGCACAAAATAATGATCTTTAAAATAGCATCATATGACCCCTTTAACTATGATGTTTGCCTCAGTAAACTCCTAATTTGCTGCTAATTAATAGTTAGTAAGGTTGTTGTTAATTTTAGGTATTGGATTAGGGATGTAGAATATGGTCATGCAGAATATGTGCTTTATATGTACTAATAAACAACCAATATGTTAATAATAGGCATTAACTAATAAGCAACTAGTTAATAGTGAGAATTGGTCCCTATATGGTGTTACCAAATACGGCAACACTTTAGAATAGGGAACACTTTTTAACTATTAACTACGACTTTTCCCTCAATAAACTCCTAATTTGCTGCTTATTAATATAGTAAGGTAGTTGTTAAGTTTAGGTATTGGGTAGGATTAGGGATGTAGAATAAGGTCATGTAGAATAAGGCATTAATATGTGCTTAATTACTATACTAATAAATGGCTAATATTCTATTAATATGCACGCTAATTAGCAACTAGTTAAGAGAACCTAAAATAAAGAACACTTTATTTTAGGGTCTCTTAACTAGTTGCTTATTAGCATGCTGTCACGTGTCGACCCGTCTGAGTTCCTGTTTTTCCTTATTTGGTTTAGTTCCTGTTCTTGTTAGTTAATTATCGTTCATTGTCCCCACCTGATTTGGATTATGTTGTTTGCTCTTTTGTTCTCTTCCATTTATAAGTCCTCAGTTTTCCCCTTGTATTTGTCTCATCTTAACGTTAATAAATGGAAAGTGTGTTTATGATTATTTCGTTCTCCAAGTCTTTTAGTTTCAGTTCGCTAAAACCACAAGTCCGTGACACATGCATATTACTAGAATATTAGCCATTTATTAGTAGTAATTAAGCACATATTAATGCCTTATTCTACATGACCTTATTCTACATCCCTAATCCTACCCAATACCTAAACTTAACAACTACCTCACTAACTATTAATAAGCAGCAAATTAGGAATTTATTGAGGGAAAAGTCGTGGTTAATAGCGAATAAGTGTTCCCTATTCTAAAGTGTTACCAGAAAATGATAATTGCAGTGAATGAGATTTCATGTGATTTCTCTCTTTTACATTTTAGATTTATGCCAGAATACCATGTTTTCCCCCTCAACAGAGTGACTGACTTACAGAATAACTAACCAAGTAACTAAACACGACTCATGTGGTTAAAATGTAATTAAATGGATTCACTTCATCAGTGAAAAATGAAGCTCTCTTGTGCATGCATCGGTGTGTGTGTGTGTGTGTGTGTGTGTGTGTGTGAAGTTGACCAAGGGAAGCAGGGTAGTTACAGATGTAATAATTTATATGCAAATCATCACAAAAATTTCCAGTAATGAGATGACATTGTGAAAAAGAACAAAAATGACCCTGATGAAAAAAAAAAATCAAGACTCTTGGCGGCGAGTATTTAATTAATGCAATCAAAAGGCTGTGAGGTAGATCAGTTCGGTGATGAATATGCTGTTGCATCAGACAGAAAACTGGACCTGAGCAGAAAAAAGGCAGGTTTGTTTCCATCCAGTAGAACGTTAGGTAAAGGTTGTGTTGCTTGAAGCTTAAGGACATTCATGATTTCATTTTAATGCATATTCTACACCTTTTCTTCCTTTTTTTCTCTGTTCATATTAATAATGTAGGAAGGATTCAACCATGGTGACCTTGCTGTTGCTATGTATGTCTTCTCCTAGTTTAGCCTCCTTATTCAAAGATGTGGAGCTCAGCGGTGAGCTTGGCGACAATGCCTCACGGGCATAAATCAGGGCTGCGGTGAGTGTAGGAATAAAATACATGTGAGAAATGTTCTGGCCTTGCATTCTTCAGGTGAAAACCCTTCGAATGAATGTATTAAATGGACGCCACAGCAGAAAGGAATGCAGATTAAATAAAGAAATGCATGCGCGCCAGTTCTCCTTCTTTAAGATTGCATTTAACTTGTCAGATGTGAAACGGAGATCATTTTCAAAATTTCTTTCTGCGTTATCCATCTCTCATCCGTCATCATCTGTTCTCTGACACAAGCCATTTGGATAATTTCGCACAAACTGTGCGTCTAGCCGTGATGCCGTGCTCCTCTGAGAGTCTGATGATCTTGGTTATCATACTCACAGTTGTTTCTTTGTTTTCAGAAATAAGTGTTGACTCATTATCTCCTGCATGCTAAGTATGGAAAGAAATGGACAGCAGGAGGAAGAATGGTTGCCTGGGGTTGCTATCGGCGCTTCTAAAGCTCCTTGTGCTTTTACGACCCTGTGAAGCAGACCATTCTTCATCATTATCTGTGGTTGTTAAGAAGCAGCCTCATCTGTATGCCCCTCATTCGACGCATGGCTTGCTCACACAGCACACATTGACATTCAAGTCCAGGTGTGGCTCAACTACAAAAACACAGCTCGGCTTTAGACCAGAGCTATGTGTGAGAGATTTCAGACCTTTCTGTGATATGTTTTTGCTTTTCCGAAACGCTCCTTGTTCTGGTGGCCATTTTGCTCCTTATTTTTTATATTGTGTTTATAACTGTCCTGCTGGCTTTATTTGACACTGGACATGCAGCCAAGGCACTTGCAGACAAGTACCCGCTCCATGTCGGTAAGTGGTGAAATGGTACTCTGGCCTGATTACGGAGTGAGGCGGTCTGACCGTTAAGCCCTTTAAAGCAGACGTCTATAGTGCTGTTTTCATCCAATCACAATAAATGATTTATTCCCCAACAGACACGCGTTGCTGTAAAGCAGAGCTATAACCGGGCACTTATTCCCTACTTAAAGAGCTGGCATATGACGCAAAGACTAGACGGCAGGCTTTCTGCAAAGGTAGCGACTCAGCAAAGTGACATGGACCAGAACAACAGAGCCTTTCTTTTCCACAGCGTGGTGTTACTTAATACCGCTATAGGCCATCCGTGAACTAATTATATGGTAATGAAGCTGTCAAAATAGGGCTGATATTTATGAGCTTAGGCCTGGTGAGCAGAACCCAAGGAAAGTATTTTCAGTGCTGTCATGTGATGATGCCTAGGGATGGAAGTAGGAAAGGAATTGAAAGATTCTGGTTCGGTTCTGGTTCTGTAGCATTTGATTTGTTTGTACTTACAGAATAATTGATCATAATAACACAGCTTGTGCTGGATGTTTGTTTGTTTGTTTGACTCACTCCATAGAAATAGAAAGATGCTGTCTATACTACAGTCTTTCTTACAGCATATTCAGTTCAGAATTGACTAAACAAGAGATGGACAATATATCAGTACCAAATTGTTTATTAGCTGTTATTTATTTAGTAATATAAATGTTTTTGAAACACATCTCTAAGGCTGCGTTTACACTTGGCATTAACACGTGATCACCGTGATCTGATCAAGCAAAACGGATCGTCAGTCGTTCTAACCAAGGCTGCATTTATTTGATAAATTCTATAATTATAATATGCTTTGATTTAGTGCTCAAGAAACATTTCTGATTATTATCGCTGTTGAAAACAGTCGTGCTGCTTAATATTTTTGTGGAAATCTTGATGCATTGATTCACCAATGAATAGAAAGGTCAAAAGAACAGCATTTATTAGCAATCGAGATATCACTTTAGTATAGGGACCAATTCTCACTATTAACTAGTTGCTATTAACCTATTAATAAAATAGTGGCTCTTTATTAGAACTTAAAGCACATATTCTGCATGACTGTAATCTATATCCCTAATCCTACCCAATAACTTCCTTACTAATTATTGAGGCACAATTGTAGTTAATGCTTTGTTATAGTGAGAATTGGACCTTTTTGTAACATTATTAATGGTTTTACTATCACTTTTGATTTATTTAGTGCATCCTTCCAGAAAAAAAAAAAAAGAGATTAAAAAAAATCATACCGTTCCCAAACATTGCAATAGTAGTGTGTAATATTTATTATTTTAGTATATGTACATAATTTTTTTGTAAATCTCAAAATGAATATCCATTCTTTTTTACATTTTAATGCCTAATTTCACTTGCAGCTTGTAGTTAAAACATCCTCAGTTGTGGTAGCACTGCAGTGCAGGAAACATTTTCAGGGTATTTAGTGCAATGATCTGTTCACATCAGTGGATGTTCAGGAACCGTTAACAGAAAATCATTCATTCGGTATTTGCTTTTTAGAAATGGAACCAGATCTCATTTCCCAACCCTTCGTGTGGTTGGGAATTTCCTCTGTGCGAATGTGTGAGTTTGACTGAAAGCCCACCGAACGCACACGGCTTAGGGATCCTGCACTGTCTCTGATTGATGGAGTGCAAGGTGGAGCAGCCTGTTCGGCCTGTTCCCATCTAACAGATTCATGAGTCAATCACACGGCCGCAAATAACTCTGGCCAGCAGCATTTCTGCAGGAAAAAACGCCTGCAGGAGGTGACATCCTGCACTGGATGAAATAAACGCAGGCCTGCCCTGTAGACAGAAATCCCATGAGCCCTGTCGGAGCTGCCATTGTGCTCTTTTAAAGGTGAATTTAAAGCCTGACCTCAGGAACAGTAAAGGTTAAGTAGAATCCGCTGTGAGGCCATATACCATGTGTTGTGTATGTGTGTGAAGGTAAGATGCACAGTGTCATAACCCCCCCCTTCCACTCCTCTCTTCTAGCCTCCCATCCCATATGAAATACACTCAACCCTTCCTCCAGTAGGGGAGGGAAAAAATCACACCACATCAGTATCGAACGGAGGGAAGATTGTATTTTAAAATTCAATTTACTGAAGCAGAATGAGGTGAAAACGTGTCGGCGGGCTTTCGCTGACCCGATAAGAGGGTGGCAGCCTTGCTGGTGGAATGAGGTCATGCTCTGATGGGGCGGGGCAGGGGGTGTGGCATCTGGCCTAGACCTGTATGTGATCCACAGCGCTACTGCTTGAAGGACTTCTCATATTTTATTAATTCACTCCTGCCACAAGTGTTGTGCTGTCTGTGACATGAATTAAGAAGGCTAGTGCTTTTTTATATACAGTATATATAGATAGATAGATAGATAGATAGATAGATAGATAGATAGAAATATATTCCACTTCATGCCATTTCCAAATCTGTATGACTTTTTTTTTCTCATTTTCAATATAATGACAGCGAATGACAGTGAAAGCAAAAATCTCCTAAAAGAAAGTTTCATAAAAGTGAGAGAAATTTTTTTTATAAAGTCTGTGTTGAATTATTCTTTGAGTTGTAATCTGTTGATTCAGATCACAAAACTGAATGATTGTCTGAATGATTCGTTCTTGAGTTGGACTGATCCTGTTCTTAAATTCAAATGCAATGATCTGGTTCATCATGGACAGGTTTCATGGCTTGTTGAAGTGAAAATTATCAATGAACCTAAATTTCAGTCTGTTCCTCACACAATGCAATGAAATATAAGTCCTATTGACTTCTTTTATGATACTTTTATTGTGCTTTTGCAGCCATGTTAAATGTAATTGCTTAGAAAACAGCAACTAACTAACTATTATTATTATTATTATTATTATTATTATACAAAATTTCTTATGTTGTGTTCCACAGAAGAAAGAAACTTATACGTTTGGATATGAGAGTATAAAGTGAAAACGTTCTTTAGACTCGTAGCACATACTACTCTGTAAATCCTAATATTAGAAATAAGCTGTTGAAGTTTATGTTACAAGATTCTTGATCATTTTTAGACACACAACATAAATTATGAATTTTCAACAACAGAAAAAAATGAAGAACATGAATGGAAGGGTTTGCAATATAGAGAATAGACTGAATGGATATTTAGAAGCTGTGAGTAAACATCAGTTAGCATTTATTGTCTCTTCTAAATACAATCACATGGCATGGTCTTAAAAATATTCTCAGATTATATAGAACATGGTCAGACTTGTGATTCTAGATTTCAACAAGGCCAATTTTTGTCATTAAAATACTTGTTTTTTAAAAACTTTACAACACATGTAAGCCTTTATAACTGTTTGTCTTTATGATTGTAATTAATTCTCTCTATGCGACAACAAACTGCCATGAGCCTTCTTTAAAATAAGGCTATTAAGTTAACGGAGAAAGAAGTTTAGTAAAACAATCCTATGTCATAACCCTTTTCAAATGGCCTTAGCAAAATTACATTAAGAAGCAATTAGGAGAATTACTAAATCACAGTTCAGTCGTCAACTTGTTACATTGGTAATATATTCCAATGGAGCTCATGAGGGTTTCATTGTATGTCGAAATCTGCTGCATGAGAGGAGAGGATGACACGTGTGAGTGGGATTTATGAGGAGCGATGGAGGAAACTTTGATCTCTCTCACACACTAAGGCAGGTGTACCTCCCAACCAGACAGGTCCTGACACCCACCATATCTGCCCTTTTCAGCATGCACACACACACACACACAGGCACATGGACGTGCTAATGGAAGAATCGGGATTCTAGGTACGAGGGTCTGCAGCACAGTGTTGGTCTTCGTTTCCAGACAGCATGAATCACACCTTAGAAAAGGATGGCAAAAATAAAGACACAGCTTGCTTCAGTCAGTCCCGTTTACCAGACACAACCACACACACACACACACAGACCAAAGCACCTTTCAAAATGTCGAGCGGCTCTTTCCTGCGATTGCTTTACGGTACACGGCTTGTGCCTGGGCTCGTATATTTCTTCCACACTAAGAAGCGCAGGCTCCAATTGACACACGGCTGCAAATAAACACTGTATATTGTGACCTCTTGACTTCCTGTCCAGCTGCATTCAATGGCCTGATAAATAAAAGATTTGATTTAGCTTTACTACTTCTTCTGCTTAAAGGATTCGGCCTTCTGAATCAAATTCCACTTCTGCAGGAGCTAAAAGCTGCCATAGCTGCACCCGTAGGAGCCGGTAAGTAGGGTGGCAGTTTCCCAACATATTATTTATAGCCCTGTTTGCTCAGATTTTGCGTCCTGTACACGTGGAAAAAGAAAAAAAGACTTGCTCCCAAAGTGCTCGCTGAATGTCAGAGACTAGCTTTGAATGTTAATTCTCCATATTCCTCACTGGGTCTATTGAGCTCCTTTGACTTTTTCACCGATATGTTTTCTGTTAAAGGCGCAGCACAAGACTTAATTTTGGTTAGTGGCCTTTGTTTTGGAATCCAGTTTTTGTCATTTGTTGTGTCTGATTCTCAGAAAACACATGGAGTTGTTTTATTGTCTTGTCACATCCAGAGAGAAATCAGCTGGAAGGTTAAGTTCAATCCATCATGAAACTCGCTGTGTAGTCAAGACTGTGAAGTGTAGGAACCGTCCTTGCCTGTTGATAGGTAGACACATATGTCAAGATTCAGACTATTCCTGTCATTACTACAAACAGACGAGTAACAGCATCAGGTTCATCCTTTGAGTGTTGGAGCTGAGTAATAAAAAATGATTCCAAGCTCTGAATAAGATGCAAACAGAAACATCAATATCATATGAGTGGTAAGAAAATAATGCCTTAGAGTCAATGTGACAGATTAGGAGCAAAAAACCTGTCAGGATTTTGACAATTTAAGGAAATTAGTCTAGTGTTTTCAACCTACAATGCTAAAAGTATGCCTTTAGCATTAAGTTATGTCTGTATTTCAACCCTCAAACTATTCAGAAGGGTTTAAATGTCTGAAACCACTAGAGATTTTTTTTAGTAAATTGCCATCAGCATAACAGTTTGAGTGAAAGGCTGACATGAGAAATGAACAAATTTCTCAATGTCTTAGTATTTGTTTGTCTTCCTTTTAGTTTGAACCATACAGAGGAGTTAACATTATCAGTGTCACAAACTCTGAAACCTGAAATATTGCTTCATTGTACATGAAAATATTTCTTTGTTTTTCTAAATCCTAAAGTTCTGTTTGTTTGTAGGTTTAAATTGAACTAGGGCTGGGCGATATGGCCAAAAAATGACAACAATACAATTTGTCATATCAGTTGATATAGATAATTATCACGATTCTTTATTTCTTTCAAGTTTAAAGGCAGATTCCTTCTCCTGAGTGAAAGTTGTAGAAACCAGTTAATTGTGTTTTTAAACTACTACTATGAAAAACAGTAGCCTAAATACATTTAGTATAAATATATAAATCATTCCGCTTTTGGTGCGTAAACATTATATTGAACATTTGACATGGGCAAATATATATTGTGATATTGTGTTATCGTTTCATCAACCAGCACTAAATTGAATTGTGAAATACAGATTTTCAGTTTGGTCTCAGATTTGGAGACCTTGCAAATGATAGTATCCAGACACTCAACCAATTTACTGAATTGCACATCCTCCTTTGAAATTACTTCAGTTCACAACCTGAATAGCTAATATTTTCTTAAAATGAGGATTTTTAATCTTATGGTAGTTACTTTGATGATTCATAGGTTAACTGTAAGGTGACCGTCTCCTTGCCAATTGTATACATTTAAAGCATTTGCAACACAAAAGCTTATATAAAGAACATACATATTTCTCTGCTTAAAGCTGTAGTAGGAAATTATATATATATATATATATATATATATATATATATATACTGTATATATCCACTTTATTTTTCAATGTGGAAGTAAGCTGTTTTCTGTGAATGTACAAGATTTCTGATTCATTAGCCAAGAAACACCAGTTTGCAATATCAAGCAGCAAAACTAGCTGTTTTGTACAGCTAAAAATAGCTGAAAGCAGATGAAAGGGGAAGCCAGACACGTTAAATTTACAGTACAAATGACTGCGGCTGCTCTTACGGGAAAAATAAGGTGGATAGTACACTGTAAAATATCCAATTAACAAAATGTTGGAAGGGCAAAAATATTTAAGTTGAACTAATTTTATTGCTTGGGCTTAGTTGAGAAGACGTATTATATTAAGTCTGCACAAATATATTTTAATAACATTAAATGAATGGTTATTTTCAAATCCAGTCAACATTCAGAATGATAAATGTTGACTAAACTAATAAAAACAAATCCAGCCAACACTGAGATCGTTCCACCTGAGTGACTTCGCGGGAGAAACGGCGCCGCCATCTTGTCAAGTTCACGTGTCAGGTAAGTTGCACAAATAAATGTTTTTTTTTTTAGACTAAATTTAACGAGAAAATCATGCAACATATTCAAATTCTTTTTTGAGTGGACATTTAGAAGGTGTTTTATGAGTGTATATACGAAGAAAAGTGGATAAAAGTGTATGTCAAGTTCAGGCGTCAGGTAAGTCAAGTGGCACTGAATAAATATTTGTACTTAATGTTAGACTGAATTTATCAAAACTTATATTTAAAAGGTGTAAATGTTTTATTTACGTATATATTTATACTCAAACGTACAACATATATAAAAACATCAAATATGATATGTCTGAGAGAAATTTAAGTGAAGAGAATGTGGTCTTTCACCTTGTTTAATCCATAAAACACTTAATATCAAAAGCTGTGTTACTACCATAATGAATTTTAGCAAATTTTGGCGTGTTGTATGATATTTTTGTGTTTCTGTGACGTGAAAAGATATGAAGAGAGAGCGCGGTTTTCTCTTTTATAAGCCATTTTGCTTAATACGACTAACGTTAACCGCAATCTATTAACGTGTAACTTAATGTAAACCACAGTAATGCGCTCATTTGAAGTTAACATGGGTGTGTTGAATGGGTTTTTGCGTGTGTAACTTTTGTAATTGTCCTGTGAAGTAAAAAGACGACATTAAACGTGACTAACAACAAGCTACGTTGAAATGTATGTTGCTCTTTTTAAACGGGGCGGATTAACGTTACACGGTGTTTCTAGTCTCGTGAAGGTGCTTCGGAAGGGAAGTTCATCGTTCCGAACGAAAATGAACAACTGAATGGTTTCACAAGGCCGTTCAAAGTGTCTCAGTTCCCTAGGTAGTGAATCACTAGATCGTGCACACACTGCACTGGGAAAGACCGTGACTCAGTAAACACTGGGACAACTGATCAATCAATTTGTAAAACGTCACCACTGGTATTTAATTAAAATGTACTTTTCTTTCTCCATCAGGGTGTGGCCAAAGGTTTCATTGGTGCTTTGTCATCGTTGCAAGATTTCAGATGCAACCCACTCAGTTCTTCCAAGTAATCAAACACCAGACCGCTCCACTGCAACTACATACTGTGTGTACTTTCAAGACTAGGAGTTTATTGTTTTCATTCCAGGTAATATGTGTAAATGTTTAGAGTTTTTACTACAATTATAATGTGCTTTACTGTTCTCAGTGGCATCTACACTAATATTAGTTTATTTCATTCTTGTTCCGAGGTGAATGTAGCCACCCAGATCCAGTCCGTATCCAGATCAGATGGTGGGTCAGCACCTAGAGATGACCTCGACAGCCCTAAATGTCAGCGGAGACCATGTCAGCTAGATGAGCCCCAGAGACAGATCCCCTCCAAAGACCTCATTGGCCATCGGGACAAGACCACGAGAACCAGACAAGTCCTCTGCTCAATCTGACCTGTGTTGCAGCCTAGAATTAAACCACACCATGCTGGTTTCGTCTGGCCAGAGGAGAACTGCCCCCTGACTGTGCCTGGTTGCTCCCAAGGTTTTCTACTCTATTTCTGTCACCGATGCAGTTTTGGGTCCTTTTTTTTTTGCCTAATTTTAAAGATGTAATTGTGAACAGTGATATTTGTAAATGTTTGTTTGTTTGCTAACATTTTGTTTAGCTTGTTTAGTTTTTTCTTAGTTCATTAAACAAAGTTTAAACTGAATTTTGCAGTTGTATTACAAATGTAATGTTTGTCAGCTGGAGCTTTAAAGGGATAGTTCACCCAAAAATGAAAGTTTGCTGTTAATTTACTGACCCTCAGGCCATCCAAGATGTAAGTGACGTTTTTTTTCTTTATTCCTGTATGTTTAGTTTGTATGAAAAATTGTATAAATGGAGATTGTTATTAAATAAAGGCTATTGTGTGTTGTAAAGTGTGTGTTTTTAGTGATTGATAAATACCAGTTAATCATCATCAAATTTCTGTGGAACTAGTTACTAAATAATAAATAGTTGAAAGCACTTGACATTTTTTACAGTGTAGTAGAAATTCACCTACACACCTGACTTAAGATACCTGTCAGGGCCTCGTCTCTGGCAACATATCCTCAGATGAATAAAAAAATTTATACTTAAATTTATATATAATTTATACTCTTGTCACGTCTCTGGCAACGCATGTGGAGTCAGACAACGTCTTGTCCCTTTTGAACACTATCACTCAGGTTCTTTAGTGTTCCACTAACCTGCTGTGCAGCAGTAACAGACAGACTCCAGAAAATGCTTTAATCACGGCTGAGAGGACCTCATACCAATCTCAGAGAATCTTCCCGACAAAAAGAAATAAAAATACAACAGTTTATAGAGCATAGGTGCATGGCAAAGGTAACATGACTCATTATATCATTCTTCTGTAATATAATTGGATCTTCATATGTGCATTTCAGCAAACCTCCCCTCTGTTACAAAACAAATTTGGTTTTTGATTACTTCAGCTTGTTACTCAAGTCATGGGAAGTTACGGTTATTTTTATATTCAGACAGACGTCTAGCCATCTTGTCCATTTGCATCCGTTATTGCTGCACTGAAGTGTTGGTACAGTTTGTTCTCAAAAGCATACAAATGTTAGGCCTGCAAGGAAAAAGGATGTTAGTTATGATTAATTAAATAATTTCCTTCTCTATAATTCGCTTTTGCATTTATTTATTTAAGAAGAGAACAGATGAATGTGCAACCACAAAGCAGATGAATGTTTTTTTTTTTTTTTTTTTTTCCTGCAGTGACAGCGGAGGCCACTAAAACACAATCAAATATGAACAACGCTTGGGCTGGGTAAAAATAAAGATCTCTTGACTTTAATCGATTCTGATTTTTATGAGGGGGGCCACTGGTAAGGAGCACTTTGAGTTGTGTTTATGATCACTACACTACAGGTTTTCAGCCGTAAAAGCTCAACAGTTGGGCTGGTTTTGTTACGCAGACCAGGCAACCCTGGACCAGAACAAACTTCTGTCCAAGGCAAAGATGCAAACTCTTAATGAGTCATCAGTCTCCCTTGGTGCATTTGATTATGCACAGGCAAGCATTTAAGCCAGGTTAAAATAATAAAGTTATACTAACTTTGTAAATACATAATTATGTTTTCTTCTTAACAGATATGCTAAAGTTCAAGCTAAAGTCATTCCTAATATGTTGGACCATTTATTGAAAGTTGTCTACTTTTACCTGTTGAGATATGCCTGCACTTTTAGACCCATAAGCGCTATGTATGCATGAGTTGGCAGAGGCGTTTGCAAAGGTTGTTTGAAAACATACTTTATATTTAGCTAGTTGACACTAGTAGTGCAGAAACTGCATACTCCAGCTTTGATGTATCTAAGACGAAGTAATGCACAAACCATTTTAAACACTGATGATTAGATATGCTCCGGAAGAACCAAATCAGCATATTAGAATGTTTTTTTAGAATAAAAGCAATATTACTGTATTTCTAGTACAGTACTGTCTTCTAGTAACGGGAGGGTGTGTTTCCTTCAGAGTTTGTTGTGGTTGGATGGACTTATCAGTTGGGTAAACTTTGAAAAAAAAAAATAGGTTCTTTATTAACATATATGGTTCTTTGAAAAATCTTTAAGATCCATGGAAGCGTTCAATAGCACAAAATGTTCTTTAAGAAAAAGATTATTTTGTTTATCAAAATATTTTTATATTTAGCCTATAGCACCGCTATATAAAGCCCCTTTTGGAACCTTTATTTTTAAGAATGTGGTGAGTGTGATCATTTTTATCATCTGATCAACTTTTACACTACATTGAGCTGAAGTAGGTGGAGAGTTGACTTTCTCAAGTCAAGTCAAGACATAAGTAATTGTGATGAAGTATTTGCCCAAATGAAATCTAAGGTCTTCAAATTTATGACTAAAGTGTGAGTCAAATCAAAGTTGTAGTTTTGAGGCAGCATCCCAGTTCAGTGATTAATGAGAATGTCTGAAAGATCAACCATTAATCAGGAAGCCTGCAAACCTGCAAGCTAGACGTCTATAATAATGAACCACAGTCAGTGTTCGCCATGGCCCTGTCTTATTTTACCATGTTCGTTGGGGTAATGTTGATGTGTTTGCTACAGAGAAGTGAAATTAAGAACAGACAGGAACAAGCAACTATGTTTAGTATCCTTTTTTAGTACAAGGCTGTTAGTATTTCCATTTTGTTCTAGTGCATTTTTAGAAGACACAGCCATTAAAATGATTAAATATGAATTAATGAGCAATCAACAACATTTAAATGTTCTTTTAGACCATTATGCACCATGATACATGATAATGTTCATGTCTGCATTTTTAAAAAATGATAATTGCATGACAAAGATATTAACTTGAATGCCAACTAATTCTTTCATACAATATGTTCGATATAAATAGAATTGACTGTTAAATATTATGGGGCTAATAATTTAAAAATCTATTTGCCATTGGAGAGCTTGTGTGTCTATACAAATGTGGTTTTGCCAGATATCATGCACTAGCGATGATGTCTGATTAGCAAACAACCAATGACTTCTTTAGTCATATTCAGTGATTCATGAAACTGCCTCAAACTTGCTTTTGAGTTACTGGTTTGAATCAGGCTCATTGTGTCAGTGAATCAATCATTCAGAGATTATTACTGACTACTTCAAGGACTCCTCACAGAACTATGAATCATTTTTCTGCTATGACTTATCAAAGCAAACCGGGAGCAGTTACTTGACTTTTTTTGCGTCACGAGGACAGCGTGTGGAATGTTGTAGAACATGGACGGCCAAGGTATACTTTGGGCTTAAGCATGTTTGAGTACTTTATTTGAAGAATTCCTGCCCATTTATGCAAAACCCTATACTACAGATACAGTTCTGCAGTGTCTCAAAATTCAATATTTCATTTGACGTGAAAGCCTTGCATCGACTGTGATCAGCACACATAATGTTGTGAAATCTTATGTCTTGCTGTCTTTGGCAACTTTGACTCCAAAGCATAAACTGTTATAGATGTTGTCAATACCGTACCTTCAACTATGGCAAAGACTCTCAAAGCCACATGCAGTTTTGAAGCTAAGTTGATAGAGTGGACGTCATCCATTGAATATTAAACAAAACTAAGCTCAATTTTATTGACATGACTGTTGTGCTTTTTCCCATGTTAAGATAAATATATGCTGATTGATGTGCATGGCATATTTATAGAGTTTTTCACCTCCCTGTTTCTCTCACTTTGTGGTGCAGCAGAACAGCTGTCTCACAGAACTGTTCATTTATTCAAGTTCTTTTCCCCCGGAATTTGGAAATTCCCAGGCTGTTAATTAAAAACCATGAAAGAGAACACAGTACAACGTGCTGCGTCTGCCAGCCTGCTGTCCCCAGCAGCCCCAGCAGGAATTCATTCTCTCTCTCTCTCTCTCTCTCTCTCTCTCTCTCGCTCTGTCTATCTCTCTCTGATGGAAGAGCAAAATTACAGCACACAGTGTGAGCAGATCTTCCAAACCTTTATCTTAAATGACAGAACAGCATAGTGACATGATTTTTTACTGGTTCATATGTTCATGTGATTTAATTGTGTGATTTCAATCTGAAGGTTTAGCCATTATTCGTATCATCTGTGTTCAACGCTATTTTTTTTTTTTATTATACCTACATTTTTAAAATTTTATATATTATCTTAAATATATGGATAAAGAAACTAATAATTATAAAAAAATGCTAATAGTAATAATAATAAAAATAATTGATGAATTATGAAAGTATTCTTTAAAATATGAAGTATTCTGAGGCAAACAAGAATATACTATTTATTATGTCTGTCACTCTGTCCCTTTCTGTTTCGCATTCACTCAGACACACACACAATTCCTAGAAGACAAAGTTATGAGGGGGAAGGTGACAAATTTAACCCTCCTGGCATTTATTTTTTCTCTCTTGGTATCATCTTGTGCTTTTACCCAAGTGTGAAGTGTGCAATTTTTGACATGTTTTCTATCAAGCTGCTAAAACACTCTAAAAGAGGAAGGCAGCTTCTATTTCTGTCTTTACATGTGATCATGTTTGCCATCCTAAATATATTTTACAAATTGCATAATGATTTGTGATTTCAGTAAGTTTTTTTGTTTTAAAACACATCTGAAAATGCATTTGCTTATACTTTGCTGTCAACATCTGGGTCAATGATGCACTGGCTGAGTCTTATAATGCCTTTCTGAATTGTATATGAACTGTAAGGTTATCCATTGTTCTCTCCTTAGGCAATATACTTTTTGTTTAGTTCTGAATAGAAAAGCATGCACATCAAGGCCAAGCAGATTAAAATTACATGAACCACGCAAAAATGTGGCATGTTAGTGCAGACACACACAAACACATCCCGCCAGCTGTAGTAGTTTCATCCCACTGTATGTAATATTACAACAGGAAAAAATGTGCAAGTCCATTTTAAGCGCTAATAAGATGACTTCTTGAGCACCAGTAATATTTTCATTCAGTGATTATATTTTTTAATACTTTGCAATAGATTGAATATAAGCCTCAGCTGACTGTGAGCTGACATGATCTTTCAATTTGCCTTCAAGGCTTGTGCAATCCCATTATTTGAAAATATAAAGAGCTGTCTGGTGTAGCTCATTATTTTAAGTCTGATGTATTTGACTGTGTCACGCTGAATCAAGTGCAGCGTGATGACATAGTTATTAATGGTTATGTAACCTTTATGTGTGATTTATTATTTGACACACTGACGGCAGCTGACATTATAACAACAGGATTTAGAGAAGAAATCATTTATTTAATATTATAATCAATCTTAACAGATATGCAGTGACTTGTTTGTGCAGGGTAATCAAATACCTGGCAACACACAACAGATAATAAAATTCAAACATTCATTAACCCTCAGTGTCTATTGATATCGACTGTACCGCCTTTATATTTGGGGTCCCAGAGACCCCAACACTGTGCATATAACTTTTGGGAAATATGACTGTTATCCAATATAGTTGCGTTTGTTATAGTTTGTTTGTTGAGGTAAAATAGACACCAGTAAAAACACATCTGTGGTCTCTAAGACCCCAAACATAAGAAATACATTTAATGAAGGATGTTTCATGCATGTTATAAGTTGTTCGAAAATTCTGGCATCATTTACTAACCCTCATGAGTCGCCCTGTAGTCTCAGCAGAATATAAAAAGATATTTGGATGAAATTTGGTAACCAAACAGTTTTGGCTTAAACTGTATGGGAAAAAAATAATGAAATTAAAATCATGAATGATTTTTTTTTTTTCATAGTGTTCATAAGATTATTAAAAGACCTGAAGTATGAACCTGATACTTCAATGTTAAATTCATTTTTATTTTATTTTTATTTTTTTTACTTTTACAAGGGCCATGGAGGCTGTGAGACCCTAAACAAAACATGAGGGTTAAACAAGATCTGAGCTGAAGAGGATATTGTGAATCTGTTTTGAATAATAATGATAGTACATCTATAATATTATTTTTCTCTAATATATTCTCTAATAATATAGTCTAATATATTATTATATATAACTTTTTATACTACGGGGCCGTTGAATGCTTGAATCTGATTGGCTGATGAACGTTCTAAGGTGTGCTGTGATGATTTCTGTTATTTCAAAGGTCTTACAACAGCAAAATAACCAAGACCCACAACGACACTGGCCAAATAAATAAATATAGTAAACAATATGATAAAAACGACAGATCATGTCCATGTTTTTGCCACAAAATGTCGCTTTATTATGTACGGAAAGCACATACTCACATACCCGCTCTCTCTCCCTCACAGACAGCACATACATAAGTTACAGTTAGCACACACACTTGCATACATCGCGCTAATGTTGTTAGCGTTACTCTGACGATTTTATCAGTAAACAAAACTACATGACTTCTCACAAGCGAGGGAACAACAAGGGTACTGTTCGTGAACAAAAGGAACTAAGTTTCACTATAACTAGAGACATTGCTGCCGAACACTATTGAGAGATGCACAGAGGTAATCTCTCTCTCTCTCTCATAATTTACTTATTAAATGTATTAACTGCATTAATCTGTTATCAACGGCTCAAGCCTCCGTTACTAGGTTTAAAATGACGTTTGGAATTAGCAACGGAGGCGCTGGATGAAATGCGGAAGAAATAATCCTACTCACAATAGCGATTTAAGTAGAAATACCGGACGAATGCCTTGAAATATATCATCTGATCGATGTCTTGAGGTGTGGCAACCGTAGTATAAGCGGAATAATTGACTTCGGTCCGTTGAATTATTAGAAAAATAATGCAAATAATGCATTATTTTTCTAATAATCCAACGGCCCGTCGTCAATTATTCCTTACATATTAAGTGGCCACAACCATTTGGTACAATGCACTTGTTGTGTACATACATGTTTTTTACATTGTACTTATACAGTGCCTTGCGAAAGTATTCATACCCCTTCATTTTTTCATGTTTTGTTATGTTGCTGCCCTATGTTAAACTGCTTTAAATTACTTTTTTTCCCCACATCAATCTACACTCCATACACCATACTGACAAAGCAAAAACAGAATTGCCACAACTTTGTAAATTTATAAAAAAAAAAAAAAAAACTGAAATAAGTACATTGCATAAGTATTTATACCCTTAACTACAGTAAATATTTAGCTGAAGCACCTTTACAGTGTCAAGTCATTTTTGTTTGATGCGAGAAGCTTTGCTTAGCAGCATTTGGCAATTATCTGCCATTCTTCTCCTCACCTCTTCACCTCTCAAGCTCTGTCAGGTTGGATGGGGGCAGATGCATATTTTCAGGTTTCTCCAGAAATACTTGATTGGGTTCAAGCTCAGGCTCTGGCTGGGCTACTCATGGACATTCACAGAGTTGCCTATAAGCCACTCTTGCTGTGTGCTTGGGGTCATTGTCCTGTTGGAAGGTGAACCTTCTGCCCAGTCTGAGGTTCTGAATGCTCTGGACTGGGTTTTTATTGAGGCTATCTCTATATTTTGGTGCATTGAGCTTTTCTTCTACTCTGAGTCCCTCAGTCCCTGCTGCTGAAAAACAGCCCCATAGAATGAGACTGCTACCACCGCACTTTACTTTTGGGATGGTACTCTGCAGGTGATGAGCAGAGCTGGTTTCCTTCAAACATGATGCTTAGAATTGAGCTTCATCAGACCAGAGAATATTGTTTCTCAGAGTCTCAGTGTCCTTTATGTGCTTTTTTGCAAATTCCAAGTGTGTCATGTGTCTTAACTGAAGAGAGGATTGAGTCTCATCACACCGCCATAAAGCCCAGATCAATGGAGTGTTGCAGTGATGTTTGTCCTTCTGTAGATTTCTCCTATCTCAACATATGTTCATGGAGCTCAACTGGAGTGACCATCAGGTTCTTGGTCACCACTCTAAAGCCCTTCTCCATCACTTGCTCAGTTTGGCCAGCTCTAGGAAGAGTCCTGTTTTTTTCAAATTGTTCCATTAAGGGTAACAGAGACTACATGCTTCTGTGACCCTTCAGCGAAGCAGCATTTTTTTTTCTGAACTCTTCCCCAGATGTGTGGCTTGACGCAAACCTGTTTCTGAGCTCTACAGGCAGTTCTTTTGACCTCAGGGCTTGGTTTTTGCTCTGATATTCATTATCCGCTGTAAGACCTTTTATTAAGACGTGTGTGCCTTTCCAAATCATATCCATTCAATTGAATTTGCCACAGATTAACTTCACTCGAAGTGTAGTAACATCTACAAGCAAAATGAATGCTCCTGAGCTAAATTTCAACTGTCCCAGATAAGGGTATGAATACTTATGCAATGGAATCATTTAATTTTTGTTAATTGTTTGTTGTTTTTGTTTGTTAATTATTTGTGATTTGTTTGTTGTTGATGTTAAAAACCTGTTTTTTGCTTTACCATTATGGTGTATGGAGTGTAATTTAAAGCAGTTTAACATAAGGCAGCAACATAACAAAACGTGGTATGAATACTTTCGCAAGGCACTGTATTTTAAAAAATACCTGAATGCAATTACATCTGTAATTCATTTCTGTAATTACATTCATAATTACACTGATGACCCATCCCTTACATCTTAACCCACCCTTAAACCTACCCACCAAACCTGTCCCTAATTTTACCCGTATCCCACTTCAATAGCAGCAAAAATGTTTTGCAATAGGCTACAATATGAGCATAAGTACAGTGCACATATTTTTTGATGCAAGTACATAATAGTTAAGGCCACCTAATATATAGTGGGACTGATATCATAACAGTATCGCCTAATGTTAGCATGCTAGCACACAATGAAGTGTTCAAGAAACCCAACATATGTTTGCTTTTAGTCTTCAGACCGCATGCTGTGAAATATGCCTCAGAATGACACGGTAAAATAAACACTGACTGGAGATTTTCCAAGCTAGTATGGCTAGTCTTGAGCCGTTGACAAGGAAACACAGACTTGTTGCGGTTTGTCACAACTCAAATCTCAACCTTTAAAGAAAAAATAGAATGCCACCAAAAGCTATGATTCAGATTCCTCCTCCTCTTTTCTGCGACACCAGCGCAGAGCAAATTATGCTCATATTCAAAGTGACCTTTTGATGGAGATTAACATGGCATACCTCCTCAGCTAATTCAGTTAGTCATTCTGACACACCATTGATCATCAGGGAGAACCGAGCTATTGAGACGTTGTCACGGCTATGGCGTGCATAGCAAACATCATAGAGCAGGTTCTCTCCGTTGGGAAAGAAAAGAGGGAAAAGGGAGGGCAGCAATGGTTAACGTTGTAGAGAGGGAGAGAAAGAACTCAAAATGGCTTCCCTTTGACAACTTCATTCGCTCTGTGAAAGACCTGTAGGTTATCGCTGCCTTTGCTATATTAGAATTTGCTCCATGAATATACCTACAGTACGTCTTAAACATCTGTATATTTATGTCTGTCTCTCGTCATTATTTAGTTTGTATGGCGGTGCTGAATACTCTGAAATAGTAACATGTTGAGGGTGCAAACGCTGTTAATACATCACAAGTCTAGCCATTGTCAGCGGTGAAATTTCTCACCTCCTCTCATTGCGTGTGTCAGCGGTTCACTCTCTGCAGCAAGCAGTAGCAGTGGTGAATGTACAGCAGGAGAAGCAAAATAGAGGCTTTATCTTCTTTCCCACTCTCCCTCACCCCCACTTCCCCCTTTCTTTTTTTTTTCTTGCGCTGTCAGCTCTATTAAATCTGTGTGAAAGTGCGTGGAGAAGGAAATGCACGTTTATCTTTACAAATTACGCTCTTTGCATTAAGCATTTCATCTTCTGATGAATTATCTCCAAAGCGAACTGCTGCCTGTGCTAATTTTTTTTGCTCCGCAATTTGCACGAGGGTAATGCTAGCTCAATTAAATTCCTTTCAGCCTTTCACAGCCGGTCATGATTACGGCACATAAAAAAAAAATTAGGAAAACATGTGAATAAAAAGGAAATGAGGAAAATAGACATGTGTCCAAGCAGCATTTTAGGAAGATGGACAAATACTGCCAATATTGTCTGAACACTCAAACAGCAGTCATTTTGTAGAGCAGACTGTTTGCTGAATACAAAGTATCTAGGCGTATTTTTTCTTATATTAAAAGTTCTGTGAGTTTTGATAAGCCTTATCATTTGTTTTATGTTTAAATTTAACAATGTTTGCTTCAATGGTGAAGGTAGGTGAAGGTTGGGAATAATAATCTAAAACTGTGGCTCTCAAATATGGGGTCTGAGCCCACTAAGGGGCTTCAGCAACCACCTAAGGGAGCCTCAAGGTAATTTAAAGTGATTTAAAAGATGTCCAAACATCCATTTTTAAATAACCAAAAATAACTAAAATTGAGGTCATTTTTTTAAATTCACCCCCTCAACAATTTTATTTTATTTTTTTAAATTGAAGAACCAGGGTTCTCTTCAATGTCTTAAGGATGTGTGAGGTAGCCTTAGTTTAAAAATAGACCTGGAGAAGACATGTAAATGAATTTTATAATGAATTTACTTTTTTTTTTTTTAGTTAAGCCAAGCTCTAAAATATTTTATCGGTCAGAAATTGTGACTAGAAAAGTCATGTAATGCAATAAAAATACGAAAAAACATTGTCACCTCCCGTTGTACCATATCGTACAAGCCATACGTCATAAAGGTCAAATGATTGTGTGATTTATTGTTAGTTGTTAATATAAATTAATAGTTAACTTAAAAAAAAAAAAAAGATATTGCTCCTTGAAGTAGCTTTAGTGTAACTTACAGTACTTTTTGTTTGTAGCTAGTAGTGTAACTATCTGAAGTTTTAAATGACTAGCTTGATTGTAGTTTAATCAAACTTAAAGGGATAGTTCACCCGAAAATGAAAATTCTCACCCTCATGTCGTTCCAAACCCGTAAGACCTTCGTTCATCTTTGGAACACCTATGCAGGATCAGGAAGCTCTCAGATTTCATCAAAAATATCTTAATTTGTGTTCCGAAGACAAACGAAGATTTTACAGGAACGACATGAGGGTGATTAATTAATGACAGAATTTTCATTTTTGGGTGAACTATCCCTTTAATGTATGAGTAGCTTGTACCCTGACAAGCTAGAGTTTTGAAATTGAACAGGAAGTGAAATTAGAGCATAATGGCACAGCAGCCCCTCACCCAGATTGGCAGACAGACAAAGAGTAAGTGAGATGGAGAGAGAGTGAGACGGAAACGCTAGGAAGAAAAACGATTCTTCCTGCTGCTGTTTTGTCAGTGCCTCTAGCACCCCATTAGATAATTGGTGTTGTGGGCTCTGTGCTTTCTGTCTCTCTGTCCTTAAGACAGTGCTGTGGAAGAGACAGGGGCCAGAAGGGCCGAGCGGGTTTGAGGCATGCAGAGGCCACACACGGCCTCCTCAGGGGCCATGCTGCTGTTTGAAGTTGAGAGCAAGAAACAGCAGCATGGATAAGAGGTAGGTGGGGTTACTGCTTTATCTCAGCATGACACTTTATCCAAGGCGATGGAGAATGCTGACATTTCTGGATAAACCTCCTTCTGACAGTGAAACATCTAAAACGGTTGTCATGCCCTCAGAACTTTTCCCATAAAATGCTTGTGAGTGTGTGCGAGGGGGAGTTCATCCATTCACGTGTTTCTCTGCAGTGCGTGTGGTTTTGTTCAGTGGTGTAGGCTGACATTTTGTATTTTAATCATAGTTAAGTCATTAAATTGAATAAGTGAAGCTAGCTAGTATCAGGTGCACATAAAAAGCTAAAATGTATTATATCAGTAAGGTCCTATTTTTGTCCTAATGGACATAGGAAACTTTTGTTTTGTGTGAATTTGTGACATTGTGGATCTGAGCCAAGTGTCTTGTCCTTCCCTCTTGCATTGCTTCATTTGCTTAATTGCCTAATTTGCCTATAACTATATTATATTTACGCTGCACTCTCAAAATGAGTCTAACATTCACTAAACCATTATTATAAACCACCTGTGACCCTGTTGTGCCATCTGCAATGCTAATTTGATCGCTTTTCTGTTCATCTAAGTGGAAAAATATATATATGGACAGGTTAGATAGCATACTGTATATGGCTGCTTCATTAGCGAATTATTTCTAGCAGTCAAGAACTTTGCAGCTAGACTAGAGATACATATATGCTAGATCCCACAGTCAGTGAAAACTTGGAAATAACAGGGACATTAGGAAAGTTATGCAAATTGATAAAATCTGTCATTGGAAAGCCTGTTGTGAATACACATTTTTGTTATTTTGCTCTGTTTCTAGCTGATGTAAGATTTTGACCAGAGTAAAAGTTCTTGCCCTAAAGCCAATGTGATTACATCAGTCTGTTTATTAAAGGTCTTATTGGATGCATACCCAGTGTACAAAAATAAGAGTCTGAATTGTCCATGTTAAGTTTGAGTACATATTTACCAGAGTTTGTGTCAAGTCCAAGTTAATTCAAAACTGCACGAGTCCGGACTTGAGTACCTCAACTCTTCTACTACTGATACCAATAACAATTCTAAAAAAAAAAATCACATGCAAATAAGAATCTGTTAATTAATTCTCTATTAATTGAAATGTCTAATAATGACTGGAAGAGTAACAATATTTTAAAGGGCCCCTATTATGCCCTTTTTACAAGATGTCTCAGGTGTCCCTAGAATGTGTCTGTGAAGTATCAGCTCAAAATGCCCCACAGATCATTTATTATAACATTTTGAAAATGCCCACTTTAAGTGGAAGCAAAAACATGCTGTTTTCATGCATGTATATTTAAATCATACCTGTCAACACTGGCGGGGGAAGTGGGCGGGGTCTTTTTGCCAGGTATATAGCCGTTTCCTCGGTAACCGACTTTGAAACTTGTAGCGCTCATATTTAATCAATTAAACCATAGCCTTTTGAAGTGTAAGCTATATCTCAATTTACATGTATAGTGTTACAGTATTTCTAAGCCTGCAGTTTTCCTCCTAGCTTAGAATGGACATTTGGCTGATTTTTTTTACGCAAATCGGACAACCTCGGGACTAAACTAATGTAAACGTCCGCGCTACTTCACGCACAGCTGAAAGCGCTCTAAAAAGGCATGTGTTAACTCATTAAAGCCCTTTGGAAAATTAACCATGTTTTTACTATAGTAACCATAACTATGGTATTTGCAGTAAAATCACAGTATCCACAAATTTACTATTATCTCACTATAGTAACCATTTGCTATTTGTAGTAAAACTTCAGTAACCACAAATTTACCATAGTTTCATTATATTAACTATAGTTTGATTTTTGTAGTTAAACTATGGCAATACAAATGGTAGGCTAATATATCTGTCAAAAATCGCTGCCCTCACTTTACTATATATATATATATATATATATATATATATATATATGCTATATATAAACTTAGGTCTACTGGTAAATTGCTGCTAAAAACTGGTCAGAGAAGTATATAAATCTGAACATTATTTTATTGTCAAAACACTGCACATAAATACATACATATTATTATTCTTTTTTTTTTAAATGATCAAAAAGTAGGCTAAATGAAAACTTTGGAATCTAAACTGGGAATCAATAAGAATTTAAATCAATAAGCATAAGCAGAATCAGAATCGGAATGGATAAAATTCTAACAATACCCAACCCTAGCCACATGTTGTGAAGTTCACTGATTTCTGAGCATTTTATGAACCCTGATCAGTTGATGGCAAAATTCAAAAAGACGGTTCTTTGGCGCAACCTGCACACCCATGGCCATACTGAAAGAATATGATCCAGTTTTCTGAAAAGACTAAAGGTTTGTTTTCTTTTCAATGTTTGCCTAAAATGAACCATATCATAGACTTCAATATCTCTTTGAAAAAGAACTTTGTAACTTTTAAACAAGTATTAAAATGAGTTCAATGTAGTTGTAGGAGTGTTAAATAAAAAAAATAAAAATAAAGATGATTATCTTCATTCAGATGTTTCATTTCTATAGGTTTGGTAACATAAAGCTCTTAATTCCTAAGATAACACAAGCTAATCAATGTATTCAGTAGGTTGCATTAGTGGCATAAGGTATTGTAAGTATACAACAATGCGACAATAAAACAATGCATTTACTTTTGATACTTAAGTACTTTTAAAATCATGTACTTCCGTACTTTTACTTAAGTAAAAATCTGTCTTTACAACTTTCACTTGTAGTGGAGTAGTATTTGAACAGTGGTATCTGTACTTTCACTCAAGTAAGGAAGTTGTGTACTTTGTCCGCCTCTGGTTGAAATTTGTATGTGTCTACTGTGTGAGAAGGATGTGTTTCATACAAGATCTGGCAACCGGACAACCTTGGAATATATTGATGTGATTATTCATATAATGAGGTTTGGGCATTTTACTGGAGGTAAATGTAGCAAACATATAAAATATGCCCAGTGGGATTTTTTTATAGCAAGATTAAAAATACGGGAGAAATACGGGAAAATATTTAAACGGGATGATAGCGGGATAGAATGGTCAAATACGGGAGAATCCCGGGAAAAACGGGAGGGTTGACAGGTATGCTTTAAATGCAAATGAGCTGCTGTTCCCCGCCCCCTTTTCCAGAATAGGGCTGTGCCTTTACAGCTCATACCTCAGATGCTCTGCCACAACAAAACATCTGTTTGGTTTTGATTATCATGTCTCGTTCTGAAAACTAATTTGCATGCATTTTAAAGCAATATGTATGAGTTTAAACTTCTGATATATGGTTTTCTGAGCGCACACATCCAAAGCACACGCACAGAAACGACTGTCACATGGCATGTGAGTACTAAACTAAGATCTCTTTCATGTCTTATTGCGCTTAAACGGTCAAATACACACAAGGTTTTGTCAAAAACACAAATAATTTACATAAACAGGCGGTTATGTCTGTGAACATAAACAGCTGGGAAAGAAATCGCGTTTTTATATTAGATCTGTGTATTAAGTGACAGCAGCATAATATACAGTACCTACTAATGTCTATGCTGTTAATATGAGCCAAACAATAAAATAAAAACAGAACATCACTCACTACTCTTGACTGGATAACATCTGTTGCTTTAATAAGAAGATATTTCTTACTTGAATGCTGCATTTAAATGCTCTAACGTGAAGATAAATATGGTGGATTTTGTGTGGCTCAATCAGGGTGGGGTCTCTGCTAACACGGCAGTGCCTGTCAACAGTTGTGGGTGGGGCCTGTACAAAGTGACGTCACTTTGTACAGATTCTGCAAACATCTTATTCCGAGACACAGCTTATGATTTACAGAGATTAAAAAAAGGAGTGGGTGGATTTTTATCATTATAGGGTGGTTATGTACACAGACTGCCAACATGTGAATTTTGCATAATAGGGGCCCTTTAATTGAAATAAGTAACACTGTATATCTATACGGTCAGTGATGGATATATGGATGGATACAGACCAAGTACTTAACCTTAAAGTCAACGGAAACATCTGGCTGTAGGAAAATACATTCAGTGTTATTCAAAAGTCCTGTAAGGTACAAATAAAGGATTTTTTGAGAGGGTCATGTCCTACTGTCACTCAAATCTATGTCTATGACACATTTGGTCTTATCTAGAAATGTTCGTATCCTTGTACACCCACACGTTTTGTAGGTTATGTTTGTCTGTGGGCTTGATGTGTTGCACCATATGGGTCTGTCTCTCAACGGGAAGCCCACCACCTGATCCTCTTTTCTAGTAGAGAGAATGGGTGCTCATGGGAGGAATTTCCTCTATTTTCACACTTTTATTCTGCATTTGATTTATTTGCAAAAGTCGTTTAAATATTACTAATTTCCCCCTAAGAATATCTAATTAAATAATATTAAAATAAATCCGCTAATGTCATATTAACATAGAGTTACCGACTCTTTCCATTCACTGCAGTCGTTTTCATAATGCTCCATTTTTGTATAAATGCTATCATTAGGTTATAATTACACTCTCCCTGGTCTAATGTAGATTTCCACCTTTGCTCTCATGCTCGTAACCTCTTGGGATGGAGATGCTCTGGGGAAGTGATCTAACTAAATATGATTAATAGAGTCCAGGTCCAGGAGGATAGGTGCAGGATGAAAAGTAGAGGGCATCACAGTGTTTGCTATGCTAATCTGTCCTCCTCCACCCACAGTTTCCTTGGAATCCAACTTTCAGTGATCAGCCTCGTTACGTCAGAAGGTCCATCCTTACAGCTTTTAAAACACTGCATCCTTCACAATGACACTTACTGATGTCACTCCTACGTCTTTGTGATGTCACTTGTCCAATCAGGGTGAGGCATTTTTTTTTTTGTCAGTGTTATTGTAGGGTGTTTCGTTCCTTCTGCTTGGGAAGAAATCGCACAGGCGTAGGCTCTATTCCCTTGGTACCAGCTCTACTGTGGTGGCTCACTGAGTTTGGACCTAATTAAGCTTTTTGAAGTAAATACTCCGCACTGTTGCATTCTAACTCCTGCTGCGGCTCACTGAGAGCGTTCGGGGCTTTCGTGCTTTTGTCCCCTAGGCAGAGGAAAAGCAGGCAGCTCACACTTTCATTAGATTCTCATTTGTTGATCTCCCCCACGAGCCCGTTCACTGCCTGCCATTGGAAGCGATTCGAAGGCTGTTTTTATGGTTAATTAAGACAGACGTATACAGTATAACAAGTGTTTATTAAAAAATGTCAGTCATCTCGAGTTGAGCTCTGCTGACAGTTTGCAACAGTGTTATTTTAGTATGATTGAGATCCGTTATAGTTATTATAAATATTTTTAATTAGTTTTTATTTTTATATTTTCTGTTTTCGTTTTACTTGTAGTTTAAGTTTTGGTAACACTTTGGGATCACTATTCGCTATTAACTAGTTGCTTAATTAGCTTGCATTACCAGCATATTCGCTGTTTATTAGTAATTATAAATCACTGTAATAATGCCTTATTCTGCATGACCATATTTAGATCCCTTAATTCTACCCCAATACCTAAACATAATTACTACAACCACTAGGACTAGGTAAAAATATTGATTTCTCGATTTTACTTGATTCTCAATTTTACAAAAAAATAATGATTCTTAGAACTTCACAAGAACTGATTAGTTTAGCCTGTTTTCAGTTAATGAACGGAACATTGTAGTGCACATTGCATCCAAAAATCGCAATAAGCTTTGTGGTTTGTTACTTTTGATATGAAACGAAGTGTCAGATTTCAAATTCTTACCATTTTATATTATTTTGTTGCTGTAAAGTGAATGTAGCGCCTCAGTTCGAGAGAAGCAGCAGTGCAAACGCACGTGAACTGATCGTCTCCTCTGCTTTAATACCAGTTTCAGCATTAAATAAACATGAATAAACATCCGAAGATATGTTAAAAGAAAGAGTACAACTTACTGAAATCTGTATCCTGTCTCATGTAATCTCTCAATCAGTGATTTAAGAGTTATAGTAAAGTGAGTCAGAATCAAACTGAATCGTGAAATTTGTGTCAAAACCCAGCCCTAACAACCACCAACCTGCATACTATCAATAAGCAGTAATTAGGAGTTTATTGAAGGAAAACTCTTAGTAAATATAAAGTGTTACCAAAGTTTTTTAAAATTTTTTATGAATGTTCATATTAATTAATATGTGCCTTATAAGTAATAATAAACAGCCACTATGTAAAATGCATGCTAGTAAGCAACTAGTTAATTGTGAGAATTGGACCTTAATATAAGTGTTACCTATATTTCCATACTGTGGAAGTCAATGGGGACAGACATGTGTTTGATTACCAACATTCTTCAAAATATCTTCTTTGATAATGAGCAAGTGATAACAGAATTTTCATTTTTTGGTGGATTGTCACTTTTAGGGTTATTTTATTTTAATTGAAGAATTTTTTTATGGTTTTGGTTTAACTAAAATAACCCTGGTTCCACTGTATTGGGTTTGTTTATCGGTTTGGTACAGCGTCGTGATAGTCATACTGTGTGGTGAAGTACTTCAGCATGCCTTCTGGAACATATTAATTACTGTTAAACACTCCTGGAAAATTAAATGGGAAAAATGGATTCGGTCAATTAATTTTTTATTTTTTTGTTCAATAAGAGGCAGGTTCATTAAGGGAGAGAAAAGTTGGAGTTTGGAGTGGCACTAGTAGATACGTCAAGCCTAGTGAGATTATGAAAAGCTGTTCGTGTCTGTGCCTGGAGAGGATTATTGTAGTAATACAGTTGTTATGGTAATGATGAGCACACGCTATAATAAAGACCTCTGGGCTTCCGACCTGCGGCAAGGTGTGCTTCTAACTTATTGCTGTGTGCATATATGTAGATGCAGGCATGTAAACATGTGCCGTGTGTTGTTTTTTTCATGTTGATTTATTCTGATTCTGTCTGATTGGCTGATCCGCAGTCGAATATAAATTACAGTCAAATCTTATGATAAATCAGAAGGCACCTCTAGACATGAGAAGTCTCGGCTGGGAAATGCTTGACATGTTAATTGTGCTCATTTATCTTCATTCACTTTAAACTGCATTGAATATGTAGGAACATTTTATATTGCACTCAACCCCGTTGGATTAATTTGTTAGCCACTATGTCCTGTTTCTGGAAGGCGGTGAACCACATATAGCAGACCCCCCACTCACTTCAGTCATGTTTTATTTTGTTTGATAAGCAGCTTTGAAGATAATATTGTATATTAAACTGTTGAACTAATAAATAGTGATCTATGTAGACATCTTGACTCTGAAGGAGGCGTTTGGAAGCTTTCATTGTGTTAATGGCAAAATGGCCGAATTTCTTTATCTCTTTCTCTCCCTTTACTCGCTCTCTCTCTCTCTCTGTTGCTTTCTCAGTTAAAACATCTTAGCTGGACATTCCTCACAGATGAGGGCCTTTGACACCAAATGGATGGGGAGGCATGGCCCCTTTATTAACCTCTCCTTTTAGCAGAGCCAGTCTCTTCACACCAAGCCACTTCTCCTTATCGAACACACAGCACACTGGAGATTAAGGGCATAAAGAAGGAATGGACAGGCAGAATGGATGTGAGCAACACAGGATTGAATTAAGAAAGAGAGTCATTACTGCAGTTTGGGGCTCTTTTAGATGTCAAAATGTACCAATTTTCTTATGCACTTTTTTTTCACATTTAAATTGGCAATGTTCTCACACTTTTTTTAATGTTTTACTGAAAAACCTATAATGGGCAGTTAAATGGCAGGTTGCCTTTGTAACAACTTACTGCATATGTTGTGCCCCACTATTGATGCAGTTTGTCACAAAATGTCACCAATTCTCACTCTTAACTATTTGCTTATTAGCATGCCTATTATTAATATATTGGCTGTTTATTAGTACTTATGAAGCACATATTCTGCATGACCATATTCTACATCCTTAATCCTACCCAATACCTAAACTTAACAACTACCTTAACTATTAATAAGCAGCAAATTAGTAGTTTATTGAGGCAAAAGTCATAGTTGATGGTTTGTTAATGGCAAGAATTGGACCTTAAAATAAAGTGACATTAGTGACAATAGTGGTGGTGGAAATATTCTAAAACTGTCTTTTTTTTTCTTTTTTTTTGTAGCCAAAATTTGAAGGTATATGGAAATTGACTTTCAAAAATTAAAACAAACATCTGTGGTTTTGGGTTGGTAATATTTTATGATGTTTTTGAAAGAAGTTTCTTATGCTCCCCAAGGCTGTAAAACACAATTATTGGGAAATAATATTACAATTTAAAATTATTATTTAAAATTATTTTAAAATTTGGTAATGCATGTACACGTACTGTACATGCACTTACTGTAGTAATAACAATAAATGATGCATAATTACATGCAATTAACCCTAAACCAAACCCTCATCCTAACCCTAACACTAACCATATAGTAAGCACATGTAGTTAATTAATATTACTCAGAAATTGAATGTATAATGTAACAAGGACACCTTAAAATAAGTGTAACATAAAATTATGACAGTTTAAAAGTGCATACAGTAGTCAACATTTGAAGTGGTTCAAAAAAGTTAATCAAAGTTGTCCTAAAAGTTGTTTTGATCCACTTCAAATGTTGACTAGTGTATGTGTGTGTATATATATATATATATATATATATTAGGGGTGGCACGGTACATGTATTCGTACCGAACCGTCATGGTACGGGCGTCTCGGTTCGGTGCACGAGGCCTTACAACAAATACAAGCAATTCACTCCCAATCCAGAAGGGGGCGCCCGCAGTAATGTGTGTGTGTGTGTGTGCGCGCGCTCCGGTGCGATCACTTCAACTGCTTCCTGAGAGGCAGTTTTAACATTAAGTGACATGACATCTGACGCACAGATGCCATTGGAACATGCCACTATGCTCAGTGACACTTCCGGTGGCACTTCCGGTTTTCAGTGGCATGTGCAAGTAGAGAGTGGCATGTGTCACTAAAAAACTGCGTCTTGTGTCACGGACATTGTCGCGGTGCGTGTCGCACCTTCGGTAGTGACTGACACCTGACGCTGGGTGCCGCTGCATAATGTAGATAACGGCAGAACGATATTGATTTAATTAACAGTATGTTGCGGTCAAGTAAACGATTTATTGCGTCGCTAAATTCATTTTTTTGTACAACAAATATTCCGATAATTAAGATTAAAATGTGTCTAATGCCCTTTAATGTGTATTTTTCATTGTAAGTTTATTTCCAGTAGCCTGCTTTGTACAATACATTCAAATGTAAATACTTTTTTTTTTTTTTTTTTGCATGATTTGACAGTTCAGCTTATCAGTTGTAATTATAAAATAATAGAGACTATGCAGAGGCCATAGCCAAAAAATAAAAAATAAGAAAAGAAAAGAAAAATGAAACGTTTTAATCAAAAGTGCCACCTGACATTTACCTATGCGAAATTACATAAAAATATAAACTGTCATGAGAAAACTCCACAAACCATTATAAAGTGATGTCTACTATTCTAACGTGCTTTATGAAACTTACACCAACCATTCAGAAGTGTGCTTGACCTTGACACAGGCTTTTCACAATGCAATGTAATGTAGCCTAAGTCTGCAACGAATAATGTCTAGATGCTATTTAAACAACATTTCTACTTATTAACGTGTCTGCAGAAAGTCAAATGCTTTGACAAAACATTCAGGCAATTCCAGAAGAAATGCATGCTCATAATATACACAGTGATACACAGAACTGTTTGGTGAAGCGGTCATAGCCCTGCTGTATCGTGAATAAAACACAGCTGCCGACCAATCAGAATCGAGGAATGGAACGAACCGTTTTATAACATGTAATAATATTTAGTATTTTCACATCTGGATTGAAATTTTTTTTTTAATTTGCACTACCGTCTGTTCAAAATAAACGAAAATAAAATGAGCATAGTAGACCCCCTGTTGTACTGAAATCGTATCGAACCGTGACCCCCGAACCGAGGTACGTACCGAACCGTGACATCTGTGTACCGTGCCACCCCTAATATATATATATATATATATAAACAGTACCAGTACCTTGTCCTTCAGTTTTTTTTTTTCTTAAAGTGTATTCATAAATGGAATAGTGAGAGCTATTGACACTTAAGTGGCAGCAAGACCCTCGCTTAACTGTGATGTAAGCTTTTGATGTAACTGGAATTTGAGAAAATACGTCAGTAAAATAGAGCAGACATAAACATCAGAGCAAATAAGTCTCTTTATTCCTCGATACACCAAGGGATCTTCAAGCTTCTGTTTGGCATCTTTTGTATCATATTACCCACACGCTGTGTTTGTAATCTTTGAACTAAACTAACAAGCCCAATAAAACAGTGGTTACTCTGCATCTGCACGTAATTAAACTAATGATTGCTTAACAAACAAAATACAGCTAGAATCCAATGAAGATGATAGATGTGGAGGATTTGAATATGTAATTAACTCTCACTTCGTGTTACAGTTGAAAGAGATCCATTTTACTGTTGTTGTTTTTAGCACTGAGCTGTTTGCTGACTGCTCGGCTTTTGGGAAGCCAGAACGCGAGAACCGTTAACCGGTATAGATTTAAACAAGGCTGTGTCTCATTTGTATTCCTGATGCAGGCTCTTGCACACTCACCCGCGTACATACGCCTCACACTCGCTGCCTTATTTGACTCCCTGTTTCTGTCGGTTGATTAGCCTCTCGGCAGAGAAGTACGCAAAATAATCTCTGATCGTGGCTCCCTTGCATACACAAACATCGCACGCCACTCTGCCGTTGCCATTAACGACAGAAAAAGAAATAACTGTCATTATGCAGAGCAGATTCCAAGGGATTTACTCCCTTTAAGAGTCTTTGATACCGCCATTTGCATTTTGCATGCTAAAATAGGTAAATTATAATCATTTGTTCCCGAAATGAAAATATTTGTGCGAATTCCCCGTTTACCTCTAAACATTGCTCTGTGTGATTCACAGTCAGATGTGTTCAGTAGAAAAAAGCAGTGCTGAGCAGCCCCTGTCACACAAAATCTACATCACCTTACCCCTCAGGGAGATGTTCCTTTAAATACAGGAAAGCTAATGGTACGTTTAAATAAATGTGAAGGAAAATAACCTGCATGCAGTAAGATGGAATTGTAGGATGATCTTCCACTGCGCCATCAACGCTGTTTTAGACTGCTTGAGCAAATGGTCTCATAATGCCGCTGTTCGATGAACTCTTCTCTATTAGTCCATAACGGACTGTATTGGAAATATTGTGTGTAATAGTGGAGTAGACATTAGCCCTTACTATAATGTGTGTAAGATTTTCTGTTAAATATCAAGAGCACTTTATCTTAATTAGACCGCCAGTTCTGCACCCAGATAACAGCTACTTCCCACACTTGCCAAAATCTATAATACTATGTAAATGTCAGCTAATATGGGAGACGAGCATGCAGCTTAGCTCTTCAGTAAACCAAACAACCCTCTTTCTGTTGTGTATCGCTATTTTTGTATGCGTTTGGTGGTGTTTGTTAGGGAGAATGTGGTAACTGTCTGAACACTTTCTTCAAGTCTTTCCGACATCACTTGAGCCAATTATTTTACTGTCATGTTTCCAACAGATGTCGTTTACCTATTTGCCTTCTATATATAGTCACCTTTTTGTCAACAAGTGCACTCTATTGAACAAGACAAAAGACGCAGGCTGTAAAGTCAATTTTTCACTCAGCTGGACAGAAATTAGTCAAGAAGTCAAAGCTCTTGTCACTTGGCTAAATTGAATTCTAGATGGTCCGCTGAAGATCCAAATAAGCTGGCCTTCGCTAAAATGATTTTGTTGTTTTGTTTAGAATCAGTGTTTACAGGTGTGTACTGTGCTTATATAACATATTTGTGTTGGAAGCAAACAGTAACAATAAAAGTATAGGCCTACAGTAGAGCCATTATTGTTAGAAGCCAGTTATTGTTGAAGAGCTACTAATGGCCTGATTGTAATTGTGAGGTTTGACCCTTTAAGCACCATTGAAAAGCTTTTTTTTCTCATCATGGGGAAATTCTAGCCTTTAATGGAATATTCAAGCCAAAACTTCTACTGTGATGTTACAAACCTGTATGAAGCTCAGATTGCCCAAAAGGATCTTCCTGTACTGTAGATCCTTTTCATGCAACAGTGGATTGCAATAGGTGGGTTTCGGAAGCAAAAATATATTTTTTTAGCAATAACCTATAAACCTTTAAAGACAAACCTACTGTGAGCTTCAAGGTTGTTAATCAATATTATATGCTTTTGTTGAAGCCATTAGCCTGCATTATTTCAACTTATTTTTAAAATAATCCTGTTTAACAGAGAAATTCCTGTTGAAAACTACATTACCGCATGTTTCTGCAAAGAAATTGAAACTGAAACAAGCAAATCACACCAAAAGAACTCTTTAGTGCCTGTCCACTCCCATGATGCACTATACAGTATAGTGTAATGTGTCTGTGTGTATATTTTGCAATAAGCGTAAAATGTATTGTTTATATATACATACTCATTATATTTAGTAGTACATATTTAATTGTTTTGCATTTATCATTTTTCAATTATGTCATGCAGTGCATCACAGGATTGTAGTTCTTAAAGTTGTTAAGTATACAGTTGAGTGCCTTTGTCTTTTTGTTCGATTTTCGAATCCTTTTTTGCTTCAGATCAAGGTTTGTAATGTTGTGAATTACCTCAGTGCTTGTTGATTTGGTTCGTGGTTTATAAGTCTTTAACAAAGAATTTTGTTAAAAAAAAAATCCAACAGGAAAAAAAAAGTTTCCTGAAAGCCGCTAAAAAGTGGATGGGAACTAATGCACTCTATAGTTCCTAATTAACGGAATACTCAGTTGGTCAATTATGACATTTAGTGGTGAAATATTTCTCCGTAATGGCCGTTGTCCAAGGCAATACTATATTACCAACTGCATATGTCCTTCATGTCCTGTGTTTGTGTTCTGTCTCCCAGTGGTCTCTACAAATAAGCTAAAGTTCAACTCAAGTCCAATGTGGTTATGTATTTGTTACTGTAGCTGTGTAATAAGTGCAATAACCAGCTGGCCATTATAACAAAATAATCCTTTCTTCTGCTTCTAGTTGGGGACCTGAACATCTTTATTTTACTGTAATGACTGACTATACATTATCATTATTACTATGTAATAGCTGCCATACTTTGCAAAAAAGCACAAAACAATATTATTAAACTAGTTCATATGACTTGTATGCTATTTCACAAGTCTTCTGAAGCAGAACACATAAAGTTTTATCGATAAAGTCTGTTGGCTGATAATCTGAAATCAAATATGGCACCTATGGTGATGCATTTCTTTTATGGTGCTTCTGTATAAAGTTTCTAAGTTCTCTAAAAAAATATTTCTCATGTGTGTTCCACAGATAAAAATAATGCCATACGTGTTTAGAATGACATGAGGGTGAATAAATTCTATCGGAATGATCCCTTTAAAGCTTGAAAATGCAATAGTTGGCATCATTACACTCCGTGTCTTTTGATAACATCTGCCCTATTGCTGATACATCGAAGCAGAACTAACAGCATCTGGCATCACTTTAAGATACTACCACTATGAGAGCCAATTTCGGGTCAAAACGTGTGCATTTGATTGACAAGTTCTTATTCCCTAAACCCTCTTGATGTTAACCGCACGTTAATCTGTTTTGAAAGGCGGTGTCAATCACATCTTTCAGACCAATATTCATTCTCCCTAAGGGATTGTTTCAGTTATTATTGGCTGTAAAGTATCAGCAGCACAGGGGACAATCCTTCTCATGTGCTGGAGTGTAATTTACTATGGCAAAGATAGAGAAGCCATTAAATCTGGTCATTCAGGCTTCCACACACAGACAGAAGAGTTATAGAGGAGCTGACGCTCTCCAGAGCGCGTGTAACGCAGGACACCTGATCCAACATTTATCACTTCTTAAACAACAGCGACAAGCTTAGCAAAAATCAATTACGCAGCCACTCAGGATGGAGACACAGGCAGGATGGGGGTGCAGAGAACCTTTCAGCGTAATCACACCGATCTGCCTAGATCTCTGAACGTCACCGACTGAACATGCGTATGCGTGTGAGCCCACATTTGGGAAGTTGTTCAAGCGTGGTTCTTTTGCAACCACTCAGATGTCTAATTTACGCAATCTCGCTCTTTGTGGTCTGTGTGGGCTCGACTTTTCATTCCATTGGGGGGCCTATGGGGATGTATGATCTTTTCAGAGATGCTATGTGCTTCTAACACCATGCGGCACATGTGCCAAGCTCCTCTTGTTTAGGATCAGAAGCGAGAACAGTTTCAGAGGCTTTCAGTTGCCATTCTTAAGAAAAAAAAGAGGATCTGCATTCTTAATCGCTACAAAAGGTTGTTGCTCCGCTCTCATCAAATAGCCTGAGACGTTTAAGACTACTTAGCTGTATTCTTCTGTTATCTGCCAGGGAAAATAACACTCTCTCAATAGAGAATCAAACCTCTGGTGATGGATACCCATAATCCTCCTCATGTGGCTTCTCTAAGTATGGAGGAAGCATTCTCGGTTTCTGTGATAGTAATACACCCTTGTTCTCACCCCTGTGCAGGCGTGTGATAGTGTTCAGGGTGGAGGAGATCCAGATGGCTGTGCTTGTTTGAAGCCCAGCACACCGTAACAAACCCCTTGGCCAGCTGCTCCACTCATCCAGGGCTGCTGCAGGATTTAGACCGGGTCCTGGGAGCCCACTCGAGCGCCACACATACCCACATGCTAACGGACAAATAAACACACGCATACATAGACACTGAGCCGTCATTTAGCTTGTTACATTTGCTTTCATTAATTACAGCTGTCACGTTGTGTGCTGTTTGGATACTTTCATTTAGACATTACCAGCTTCAGAGAGCATTTTGATAGTCGGGGCGAGACTGTCTGCATTTATTATGACACAGTTTATTGTTTTGTGTAATTAACTCACTTTTATTGTAATTATTGCAAATACTGTCATTGTGTACTTGCCATTATGCCATTCCCAACCTGTGTGACTTTCTTTCTCTTGAGCAACACAAAAGCAGATGCTACTTTTCCATACAACAAGATGACTGGAGACTGAGCTTGTCGAGCTGCAAAAATGATGAAAAAAACTCCACAACATCATTAAAGTAGCCCATATGTTTCATGCCCTGTAATTTAAGTCTTTTGAAGCTTCTTCCCCTCAACCACAGCTTTCAAATCTCAGTCTTGCACATTCAAACCTGGCACATCGTGGACCCAAGTAGGGTTGGGTATTGATGCAGATGTGCTTGTTTGATTCCTATTCACAAGCTCCTAATTTGATTCAATTTAAATCTGATTCCAATTCATTTGGGCATATTTCAGTATGAAAGTATCCATCAGTTTCATCAAGATGTGTATATACATTTACATATACTCTAAAAGAAAAAAAGAAAACAATTATTCATCAAGGAAGGATGCATTAAGTTCATCAAAATTGACATTAAAGGCTTTGTAAACATTGTTACAAAAAGGTCTATTTTTAAGTAAATGCTGTTATTTTGAACGTTGAATTTGTCAAAGAATAAAATGTGTGAAAATTGTATATACAATTTCATCAAAAATACTATAGCTGCAAACAGCGATTACCGGGGGTTTAAGTGCTTTAGGTATTTAAGCACATAAGGAAAAAGACATTACATATTATTTAGCAAGTCTGTAACCACCTAAAACAATTATTAAAGCATTTTTGGCAAATCCAGGTGATTTACCATAGAAATATGATGTTTTTATAACATTTATGACTGTTATAGCGCCATCTGTTGTCCGATCTCCCTGAAACTTTGCATGCTTATTTAGAATCACCTGTCGCATGTGCTCGATTTGAGTTTTTGTTTAGGCTTTATAGGCTTTTGGGTATATTTGAACAGGCCCTTTTTCTAAAGGACCCCGTTATAGCTTCCCAAAGGGTAAATTTCAACATGTTTTTGATAATTATTGACCTAGAGAATCCAGAGAATTGTTTTTTTCCAGATTGAGCGAAAAGCCTAGGACTAGTTCGCAAAAGTAGGTTTTTCACATCTTCTCAATAATTTAAAAAAATGGTTTGATTGACAGCAGTGGTTCTAGAGGCAAAGTTGTTTGGAACGAGGAGGTCTATCATATGATATGAATATCGCATGTATGTGCGGAAAAAGGAGCAATGTACAATCGTTTACGCCCTCAAAAAATGCGATACCAAATTTCAAATTTCTCACAGACCTTTGGGGAGTCAAACAGGCCCACTGAGTTTCATTCCAATCGCCTCCGTTAACCTTGTCTAATAGGTGCTCAAACTTCCTCGGCCAATGGCGGATATACAGATGTCCCCATAGACAATTGTGGCACTTTGGACCAAGACCGTGCTCAGCAATTTTCATGTTGATAGGACAAATGGTTGCCTAGTTATAGCCATTTTTATGTTTTTTCCCTCTTATAGTGCTCCGCGATTTTTCCCCCCTGTGACCTCAGCTTGAGCTCTTACGTAAGTTTGGCGAGGATATCTCATTCCGTTCAAGAGTTATAGGCATTTTACTAAAAGTGGCCCTGCCCCCTTCTAACGTTTTGGCGTCCCTTTGCAACGTTGACTCAAAAGTTCAACTTTTTTGATAATTATTGATATTCACTCTCCAGAGAATCTTTCTGCACTGGTTTAGTTCCGATCGGGCGAAAACCTGAGGATTCCAATGACATTAGACACTTGAGCCTGCGACTGACAGTTTAGGAGTTATGAGCAATTTCGTACTTTCGACCGCTGTAGTGCCCCTGTCAGGCCGAATGAGGCAAACCTCGGTCACGTTGTAGGCAATGTGAGTACTGCCATCCCTCCAAGTTTCAAGTCTCTACGACTTACGGTTTGGTCTGCGCGATCAGTTTTAAGTGGAAATCGCTCATCCGTGAACATTCTAACAATTACAATAGGGTTTCAATGCTACGTGCTTGAACCCCTAATTAAGCAGCACATAAGCAATGTTACTTGAGCACAAAAATAGCACAATAGATTATTTCTGAAGGATCATGTAATACTAAAACTGGAGTAATGGCTGCTGAAAATTCACCTTTGCCACAATAGAAAATTAGATTTTAAAATATATTAAAATATAAAATAACTATTTTAAATTGTAATAATAATTTTACCATTTTATGTCCCCCCCCCCCCCCCAATGTATATAAAAAATAAAGCATCCAAAAAAAAAGCTTTTTAATTGTAGTGTGTTTTTTCATTTAACTTTCTTTAAAAGTTTTTTTTTTTTCACATTTTTTGATTGCATGTGATTTGCATGTGACTCCACTGTGTAAATATACTAATCACATTGTTTTTGATACAATAAAACATGTCAACATGTAATCTTCACATCACTTGTTTGTTTTAATTAATTAACACTTACACACATGACATGTACTGCATGTTGTCTAGACTTATTTGCATATTAATGCAAATGACTCTTACATTTTCTCCAGGAAGCTTCGGCTCCAGAACTGGGAACGGAAGCCACTTGTATGTTTTGCATCAGCATTGGAACATTAGATGTCATGTAGAGATGGTGTGAGGACAATTTTCCAGAGACACAGACACAGTATCATGAAGAGACTTGATTTGCTTTCCATCCTTGCTGACAAATGATGTCAGCACTTGTTTTTCTCAGTTGCAGAGAGTCTGACACATTAGGAGCTATTGTTGTCCCCTCGGTAAGTCACAATCTTCCATGCAGTCATCACGTTCAGTCGTCACCCCTTCCTGAGTCTAAGAATTATCATCAGGCTCTCTCATCCTTCCTCATCAGCATGAACTATTAGACAGGTCTCTAACGCATCAATAGCCTCAAATCCCAAGGAAAGAGCAACAAAAGCTTTTACAATGTTGATGATAATGGCAGATGATAATGATAATTCTCTCTCTGAGAACAAGATCGGTAAATGCAGGTAAACCAGTCTTTTGGGTTTGTCAGTGGTGTAAGAAAATTGAATGTTCCATTTATAATTTTTTTGGAACAAAGAAAAGCTTTAATGTGTTGTTGCATTTACAAATGCAGTCTGGGTTTGTTCGTAGTCTCAGGAACAAGTTACTGGAATTATCACTTTAGTCTAGTAGAAATCAAACTTTTAAACCTACATCTTTGTATGTAAATGAGTCTTCGCTTGTGTCACTTATTTCAGATAAAAATAGTGAAGGTCAAAGTATTGTTCTTGAAATTCAATTATCAACTGTAACTCCATTATGTTTACTTCAATGGCAAGTCAAATATCCATCAAATTTTGTGTGTATTGAGTGTTAATTATGAACCCTATCCATATGCAGTAACTCAAAATGTACATTTACACAGAATGATTATGTTTCCGGTAGCTAATTACTGTCTAATTATGTATCAGACACCATTCTACCCACAGCAGTAATAAAGGTAAAAAAAAAAAAAAAACTTGCATTTTATTTGGTTTATTGACATAATGAATATAAAACAATTTTTCCCAGCACCTCCAAAACATCACCTGTAAAGATAGTTCACAGGATCTTTCACAACTGAACATTCAAAAACGAAGTGAAGGTAATAAAGCAACACAGCACGTGTAATTAAACAGTAGGCACATTTTTTAATGAATTCCCTCTCTTAGTGTTATAGTAGCAAGTGGTTTAAAATGGCCACCAACAGTGACATGTGGCCAAGTATGCTAACACATACTTGGAACGTGTGCTCTGCATTTATCCATCCAAAGTGCACACACACAGCAGTGAACACACACATGGAGCAGTGGGCAACCATTTATGCTACGGCGCCCGGGGAACAGTTGGGGTTTTGGTGCCTTGCTCAAGGGCACCTCAGTCGTGGTATTGAAGGTGGAGAGAGCGTTGTACATTCACTCCCCCCACCTACAATTCCTGCTGGACCTGAGACTTGAACCCGTAACCTTTGGGTTATGAGTCCGACTCTCTAAACATTAGGCCCCGTTCAAACTCTTTTTTTTGTTCATGTTTTGTTGTTACTAACTATGTCTACATGCCCAGTGGTTCAGTTTCTGCCTCACACTTTTAACCTGCACGAAATTCAATTCCCTAAGAACAATATCAGGAGGGAGAGAAAAATAATCAGTGGGCTTTATGTGGAAAGTGTTTTATTCTCTGGAGCTCAAACAGATGTGAATGCATAAATCTGCTTTTGTGCTTCATATCTGCTTGGAATATCCACATGCACAGTACAAACTCTCCAAAATACACCCACTTACGTCTCCTATTTGCAGTCAGAGGCATTGTCTGAAAGCTCTGGCTCCCTGGTCTATAATTATTACAAATGTACATGTTAAATGGTTAAGTGATAATCAAAAGACCAGTGAGTTTTACGCTTGCCTCCAAGTGATGGCAGCTCAGGTTGTAGTGTGATGGAAAAGGCCATTAACACCAAACCGCTTTTTTTCAGATTGACTGATGCGTGAACTACATGTTGTATTGGCAGTGAAAATGATGAAATATTATATATACGATGGAGCTCATTAAAAGCATATTACAGTTTTAACCTTTCCCATGCGCTTGAGAATGGCTTTTCACAAACCTTAAGTTTGCACAAAAGAAAGTTGAATGTTTCCACCCACACTAGAAATGTAAAAAAGAAACTGTAGTAGATCATTTTCAGACATTTATTGAACTCACTAGCTTCCCCAACAAAAACGTGCATTTGCTTTTTGTGTAAACAGGAAGTTACACTGTAAATCTACTCTAGAGACAAACTCAGCAGAACATTTTCTGAATATCTGACCATCAATCTCTCTCAACCTTATTTGCCTAGAAATTGCTCCTCTATCCCTTCCCGTTTGAGATTCTTCTCGCTCAAGGCTGCCGTCGACTCCAACGTATTGACGACCCGTTTGCCTCCCCAGACGAATGCATTAGTAATCTGCAGGCGAGGCTGCGTTGAGGAGAGGGAGAGAGCATCTCATTGCACTCCGCAAACATCAACAGGCATGTACCATATTCATCGACCTTATCAGAGTGGTGCTCATCAGGGGCCTGGGCTCTTATGCCCCTCAGCCTGGCTCCAGCAGTCCCACTCTGCCTTATTAGAGTGCCGGTGAGGCCTTCTTATCACCATGGCAATCTGCTGCTCATAAACAATGCAGCAGCCATGGGAGATCCACCTGGACCAGAGGAGACGGAGAGATTGAGGCGTGGAGGACATGGGCTGTGAGGCATGTACACACTCACACTAATATACATGAATAGTTACAGTGAACTCACACTGATCATTGAAATGAGGTGACAAATGTTGCAGCATCCAGCACATCGTATTCTGTTTTCATTGATTCAATGTTGAAACAAGTTTGGAAGAGACAATCCATAACGGGAATGTAATCAGTCAATGAATAAAGGTATGTAAAGGTATGCAAAACACACACACACACACACACACGTATGTATATACTTATTTTGTCTTCTGGAAAAACTATCTTTTGTAGCTTCTGAAGGGCAGTACTAAATGAAAAAAAAGAAAGAAAGATATTTAGGCAAAGTAAGAAAAATGTACGCATCTCCATTCTGTTCAAAATTTTTCACCCGCTGGCTCTTAGTGCATCATTTTTCCTTCTGGAGCATCAGTGAGCGTTTGAACCTTCTGTAATAGTTGCATATGAGTCCCTCAGTTGTCCTCAGTGTGAAAAGATGGATCTCAAAATCATACAGTCATTGTTTGAAAGGGTTCAACTTCAAATACAAAAAAACAATTCTGGAAAACCAAAGAATTTGTGGGATCTGAAGGATTTTTCTGAAGAACAGCGGTCAGTTTAACTTTTCAGGACAAACAAGGGACTCGTGAACAACTATCACTAAACAAAAAAACACAGCTGTGACCCATTCAGGTGAGAACACAGTATTAAGAATCAAGGGGATGTAAACTTTTGAATGGGGTCATTTTTATATATTCAACTATTATTTTGTCTTGTGGACTATATGTAAACATCTTTAATGTGAAATATCTTATTCAGGTCAGTACTAAATAAACAATAACATGCATTTTGTATGATCCCTCTTATTTTGGTAAAATAATTAACATTTTGCAGATTCTGATATATATATATATATATATATACATACATACAGAGAGATTGGTGAAATGGATATGGAGAGGCTTAGGTGTCTATTTACAATGTATTTTTGCAGTGAATAATGTAGCCAATCACAGACTTATCTGACATCTACATACAAATGCTGGTTTCTCTCTCCAAAGTGCAATGATTGACAGTGAAAACCATAGCAATAGATGAGAATAAAATACATGTAATTTTGATGTACATTAAGGCTAGAGCACCCTCACTCATTTCAGAAGCACCCTCAGTGATTTGATTCTGGAATCCAGGCCTGTGCTGATTAGAGGTAGAAGTGTTAGAGGTGTGGTAGAGGTAGAAGTGATCTGCCACAAGTTCAGTGTGGCAGATGTGATCCTTTTTACTTCATTAGCTAAACATTCCTATACTGCAACTTATAACACTATGACTGCAATGCTTACAGTATATTATAAGCACAGATGTGTATGTTAGGCCAAGTTTGGAATGATCTTAACTTTCATATCTTATTAACTAGAGCAAAAGGTCTAACGTTAACTTGCACAGTGAGTCAACATTCGTAAGCCAATGATAAACCACTTATTTCACACTGGACGAGAACCGCCTAGGCATCCTGCTCTCACATTTAAGGCGACAATCCAAAATCCAATCCACCCTAGACACCCCTCTGGCACTGCCACTGCATATGGTCCCACTGCTGAAAAAAACATGCTGAAACCAGAGACCAGTGTGTTTCCCACATGCATCGTTAGCCAACCATATTCACAAGTTCTGTCGTTAAACAATTCAGTGTTTCCCAAAATGATCATTCCATCAAAAATTCACGAGCAGCATAGCAACGTAACTGTTTGTAACTCCAGCTCTCAATCTGGTTAGAAGCATACCTTCTTGTTAGTATATAAACAGTAGTTTGCAAGCTAACATTTACCTTACCTCACCTGTTAGAATAATGGTAACTGATTATTCTACTCCCTTAGCATGCCCCAACTATTTCTTGACATGAAAATAACAGTTTTTAAATGTTAATAATTACAAACATCACTTGTATGATAGCAAAAATACTGCTCACATAGTGTAATAGAAATTAAGTACAGCTATGAGAGAAGCAACCACTGCTACAAAAGGAGAAGTGGAAAGGCTATTTTGATTAGCTAGAACCTCTCTCAGAAGGTCTAGGAGTCTTCCATGTATTGATAGCAGCTCCCTGACGCCCCACAAATTATAATCAATGGGGGTGCTCTCCGAAATGTGTTGTTTTTTTGTTTGTTTGTTTTTTGCAGGATGGGATGTCTGGTTTAGATCAGGCATTACAAAAAAAGACCTCTTAGCATAATGCTAACTGGTTAGCATACTAACTTGGTGCTAGCTGACATTCTTCTCTCCTAGCATATCCTACACTTTACTGAACATAACAATCATAATAATTTAATGCTAATATTTACAAACATTACTTCTTGTATGATAGCAGTACTGCTAAAGGCTAATTCACAATCCATACATGTTCGTCGTGTTTAATTAGATGTGTGTATAACCCCTTCTAAATCTGTTGCCGTTGGACTGCTAGTTTTTGCCGACTGAAATGTCACTGTTTGTCATGTCGTGGAATGTCTGAAAAGTGACGTACTGCACTGTAATCTGGTGATTGTCAGCTTTGACAGTGCATCTACCAGTGCAGTTTGAATTAGCAGTACAGTAACGAGAAGCTACCACTGCTTCAAAGGAAAAGCAGAAAGGCTATTTTGATTAAAAGAGTATAGCATGGTAGCACAATAGATCAGGCATTACAAACAATGACCCCTTGGGGGGACTGAATCCTGCTTGAAAGACCAGAGTAAGGATATACTAGGAACGAGCTGCATTCATGATGTGGAGAACACTAAGAACTGTCAGTTAATTATTTAGAAGCACTGAAGGTGCAAAAAGCGGATGGAAATAGCAGCATATAAGAGACGCACTAATGTATCGGCAATAGCAATACAGTGTAAATGAATTTCCTCAGGTCACTGACATTTAAAAGCTTAAGGGCTCCGGCAGTGATGGTGTGATATCATCACTTTGGCTTTTCAGCGGCACAAGTGGCTGAGCGATTTGAATTACAAACACAGTTAATGAATTTATTCATTTTAAACCATTTAGCCAGATAATGAAAAAAGCCATTTAGAGCTCAACGCTCACCACTCAGATTGTAATTGCTGCATACGTCTGTGGATACAGAAACGCCTGTGTCACTTACTCACGGTAGATCTGCAGAAAATGGCCATCTGCCACAGCGTGGCCTTTTTGAACATGATTCTTATCCTGAGTATTAATGTTCTCTCTAAACACACCATCCAGAACTAAAGGGATATTGCCTTGGGTCTATTACCTCCTGCCATCTGTTTTTCCCATTTTCCCTTTTCCTTGCAACATGCAAGGAAATATCTGACACAGATGCTGAGTCATTCCCAGATCAATTCAAATTAATGCCGTGCGGGTGTGAGGTGCAGATTTTAGCTCTCCAGAAATGGGGTTTGACTGCGTGCCTTTCTTCCAATTCCTTTTTTTACACAAATAATGTAAAAATCAATAGCTGCGGTCAGCATATGCACTTGGAGCGGTGGGATTTCGATTTCGGCTGGGGAGTTGGAAAGGAAGGAAAGCCGAACATCCGCCTGGACCGCCGAGCGAGACTGGCTAGCTACGGTATTCTGTGAGTAGCGCTAACCACGCACGCTGCTTCTTTTATCAGTCAATACATCATTTTACTTAGCCAATAACAGAGTCCCTTGCACAAAAGATAATGGATGTTCCTCCTGGTTGCCGCGGGATCTGCTGCAGTGGTAATGTAGATTAATTCACTGCAAACAGATTGATTTTTCCTTCTCTGTCGGAGTCATTTGTTTTTTCCTCATCGCTGTGGTCAACTACTGTAACTGCCCACCTGTGCGAAGAGGCATTGGTTACTCAGGCAAATGAGTAACTAAAGGCATTGAAATTAGTGCTGTCCCGCAATCCCTCGCTCTGCTTTATCTTCCTCCCCGTGCAACGGCCTGACAGACGGCGTCAGCAGCTGATAGAGGCATTGGTGACCCGTGTCGACCCTCCATCACTGCCAGTCAGCACTTCTGTGAGGTCAGGGCTGAGGCACCACAGAGCGTCCCATTAAATATACGAGGCAAAATAAAACCCTAAAGAGGAAGTAGGAAACTGGAAAGCAGAGGCCACACACCTCCATCTGTCACCTCAGCCTACCGCCTGAGAGGGAGAGAGAAACGATGGAAGGGCAGAGTGAAAAGGTTCTGGAACCAAGAGGACTCCTGCAGGCAGAGTTTCTCTTAGAACTGGTATTAGAGTCACTGTGGAATCGTTTACACTCGCTGTATTGTTTCATCAGAGTGTTTATGGCAGCCGCTGCCACACATTCGCACTTTGATGTGGGACGCTTTAAAAGGGCGAGCGGCATGAAAGAGTGCGGGAAGCAGAACAGATCACACGTCTGAGTTCAGTTAAACTGCCTTCCGCAGCCCAGATATGCCTCAGCGTGAAGCTTTGTTTGGATGCCGCTTGGGTTTTCCTCTGAGATTGACGACTATTGGAATGCAAATAGAATTCAGCAAACTGATTGATTTCTCAATCCCTGTCAGAATTATTTATTAGAAGCTGTTGGGGGAATGCAGAACAATTTGAAAGATTTCACTAATTTTATACTGAGCTAATTATTTACCTCAAGGAATATTCTAGGATCAGTGCAAGTTAAGTGCAATCGAGAGCATGTGTGACGTAATGTTGATTACCACATAAGTTCATTTCCACTAGTCCCTCCCTTTCTTTAAACCAAAAATGGTTTAAGCGGTGAGGCACTTAAAGCTGAAATAAATAGTGCCAGTTTAGGAGGATTTAAAAGCAGAAATTGAATGAAGCTTGTAATTTTACAGTTTTCAGCTACAATGTTAATATATGTACACATTTTTTTGGAAGATATTAATACTTTTATTTATTCAGAATGCATTAAACTGAACAGAAGTGAAAGTAAAAGTCTATTCTATTCTATTCTATTCCATTTCCAATAAATGCGGATCTTTTAAACTTTCTGTTTATCAAGAAATCTTGAAACAAAAATATTAAGCAGCACAACAAGGGGAAGTTGTTACAGCTGGTATTTAATTTGTTTTGATTTAATTTTTTCCCGTAAGCACTTCTGACTCCTCCTTGTCTGTAAAAGGTGCTATATAAATAAATTGTACTTACTTAATTACATACTTACTATGTGCCATCATAACATTTAATTTGCTTCTGGCAGTTTGATGATTGACATTTCATTTCACCTCTTGAGAAAGTATTTATTTTGATGTGGAGCAGCCCTGCACCTTGTTAATATATTAATGGTACTATTAAGAGAGAGAAGAATAAGAATAAGTTGTATGCACACTGTACAAGAATTGCAGTGCTGTTCAAAATCCTGCCGCGCCACTCACATAGTTTTCCATTAAATCACATTATATTTGTCTCACATCGTTGTTAATGTACATAATGACTTCACCCTAGGCTGGAAGAGTGTGTGTAGACATTTTTCAATAATGCATTTGTCTGTCTATGGACTGAGTAAAGTCCATGCTTCATATGGAGAGATAATGTAGATTGCCCTTACTGTTTCCATTTGCAGTGTTTTTTCTTCTTCTTCTTTTTTCATTGTTGAAGTGAAGTTTGTGCCTGTATGGTGATTAGATTTTGCACTGTCACTTTGAATGTGAAAACAACGGCATGGAACTTCTCGTCCAATGTGCCTCACAGCCTTTTTGAAGTAAATGGTTTACCATCTTGTTTAGGTTTCTACAAACGTTCTACAAAAGTTGAGTCACTGTGTAAGTTAACATTAGACCTTTTGCTCCATTACAGTATCTTTCGTGATAAATAAAGAAAAAAGTATACTGTTTATTAATGAAACGAGACCAGATATTTTTATTAAACATTTGTACTAGACTTGAAAAAATAAATACATAAAATGACAAAGCCGGAAAAAAAAACGGACAAATTTTCCCTTGCCACCCTATGTGTAAAACTCTACTTCTGCCATTGACCATATGTTATTTAAAAGACATTTATTTACATGTTTTAAATGACCCCATTCATCATAAAGTGATTTTCTGTCATTTGTAAACAGGCACCTAAAAGAGTACCCATAAATATCTTTTTGGACCAAGGGGACTAAATTCTAACTGAGTGCCAAATCGTCTCGGTTCTTTTAGCCTCTCCGCCCATGTTTAATGGCTCCCCCGGTCTCTGTCACACCCTCATTACCTCCCTGCATCTCGGATCTCCCGAACGGATGGCTAAATCACTCCCGAACAGCTTGTGTTCTCCTGAAACCACATTCAGTTTTACAGCCGTTCCGTAGAGGCTGGGAGATGGATGGAAGAGGAGCATTAACATGCTGCGTTCAAGGCTCGCTCTCCTCTCTTCTCTCATCGAGTCCAGCGGTGGAGATCTAATTACAGAATCTGAACAGAGGTAGAGGGTCAATAATGAATGCTAATGTGCAGTATTTCAGCCTCGCCGCCATTGTGAGCCTTTCATCCGTGTAGGTGTGTGCTCAGAGAAATCGGCCTTGTCAAAGATGACATGGCAGCCTGTCTGGCATCTGCCCTGGCACCTCTGATGAAGGTCACTCAGCGGCGGTGACAGCGATGAATGCGGCCCTACTGATTGTGCTCTGAGTCTGATGATTAAGAGAAGTTTAAATGAGGTTTGGCTTGGCTTGCAGTGGAGTCTGCATTGACGCTCTTTATGCGGGAGTATTAAAGAGCTGTTCCGTGAATGTCCTCGGGGTTCTTTGTAAGGAATGATGAAAAATGAAAATGAATCTTTCATGAGATTTGGCGCAGTTGACTGGACCATATATTTTGTTGTGATTTGCAATAACAAAAGAGCAGAATGACATTTTCCTGCCTTGTAGTGAAAATTTATATTGTGATTAAAATGGGTATATGGATTATTTTTTTTGCCTTGTGTTACAGAAGATCAAAGGCCATCTAATGGCGCGGGCCCTGAAAAATGGCATCAGTAGGTCAAAATGTCATTAACCTTTATAGTCAGAGCGGTCCTGGTGTCCACAGCTCCTCCCTCTTCTCATGCAAATGCCATAAAACCAAGAGCAACAGATATACTGTAAAGATGCAACTCAAAGGAGGGAGAGACAATACGGAATTTATGAGTGCTGTCAAAAAGATAAATTTTTCATCCTGACAATGTATGATGCTTGTAGCTCAGAGTTCACTGTGTAGTGGATGGAGCCGTATCGTATGAAACGCTGCACAGTGCCAATCACGAGCCAAAATGGTCACGCAGCCTTGTGCATTAAGATTTAACCACCTATATTTTAAGCAAAAACAAACACATAAAAATTAGTTGGAGGGATGGTATCAGTACAGATTTCCTGTCTTGATTCATATTCTGAGCTTTATTCAGTTGTGATTCAGTTGGGTGTATTTCAAGTAATATCCCTTCTCTTTCTTGTGTGTGCGTGTGTGTGTACAAGCTCACTACAAAATAATGCAAAGTATCATTTATATTGTTTATATATAGTTTATACATATATATTGTTTAGTTCTCAGTGTGCATCAGATCCAATATAAATAAATACATTTTATTACAAAGAAAAAATTCTGCCATTGTTGTGCAGGTCAGATTTATTTATTTATTCATTTATTTGCATGCAAAATATACTGAGAACTAAAATATGATTTTAAATATTTAAATGAATAGAAAATTTGACTGATTGCTCTTCTTGAGATTTTAAGAATCAGTATCAGGATTATCAACATATTTTTGATTATCCTTAATCTCTCGGATTTTTCTTCTCCCAACATAATGTCAGCAAAGACTGTAAGAAAATTCAATACATTTGTTTCAAAAATTTCAATATGTACTTTTTGTTGGAACTCATTGAGTTTGTTCAGGAAACCAGTGAGGCATGTAAAAGCCATTTCCCATTAATCCTGCGTCAGAAAGAGCCCCAGGCCGATAAGAGCTGACCTGCGGGCCATAAATCCTCACCCTCCTCCAGTCGGTCTCCATGTTTGGGCTAATTGCTCGGGCTGCATTATCGCCCCCCTGACTTGAAGCTGACCACCCAAACAGCATTGCTTTGAATCTTTTTGGTCCCTTATGTGGGATATACTGTATGTGCATCCGTTTCTGTGTGTGTGTGCACGTTGTGTGCCATGCACGGGTGGTTTGCTCCTGCACTCCGGCTCCATATTTCGCTGACTGTGCAGCGTCGTGGAGATGAGGCTCCTCCACAGTGGGACAGTGGGAAAATTACTGCTGTCATTCCTGCATTGGCTGACTGGCGTTGGATTTGTGGTGGAACAGAAAAATGATGTGATAGATTTATTCTCCGACAGGACACACAGCCATTATGATGCATACCAATCAGATAGTTTCTCAATTTTAAGAATAAACCTATCACTCTCACCTCTGCACAGATCTGCCTTTAAAATGCATTACAGTCAACCACTGTTTCTGATGTCCAATATACATGTCTGTTGTTCCCCGGCTCGAGATGCATGCGTAGGAAAATCAATAAAGCACATTTAAGTAACTCCCATTATAAATATTACACGAACTACATTCCTTGTTCATTTTATCATTCCTTATTCAGTGTGGCTAATCTAAACGGATGGGATTGCAATATCACTTGCCAAAGCACAAGACAGCTGAGAGCATTTTGAGGGAAATTGCCATCATTTGGCTCTCAACCATCGCACATGGAAAGTGGAGGTCAGAGGAGTAATTTGTAGAAATTGGCAGACTATGTCAGGTGCTGCTATTTGTGCAGTTCCTGATTCTGGCCAGAGATGGCAGCAGCGAACCCTGCTGCGTTCTCCTCCAAGCCTTGTACTAAATGATCTAGACTGGCTTTTGAAGTGTCACTATCTTTTTGTTTACAGTAATGCTGTCAGAGAGGATGGAGATGCATACGCTGATGGAAAAAAGCAATTTTAGATGAAAAACCTCACACTGTTTGGGAGTGTATGGTAGTGCCTGTTTTGACTTCTCTGCTAACTTTGCCTCTATGAAAGATTAATTACCACTGAGCATCAAATGCTCTCTCAGCCAAGCCAGACAATCAAGAACACCCTGTCTTTAATGATAGCATCCAAAAGGATAACGCAAGAATCATAATCAACAATCGTTTCAAGAGTAAAAGAGGTTTGCGAGTGAGTGTGCACATGTTTGTTTACGTGTGAATGTGTGCTAAGGACAGGCAGTAATTTGGCTTTTATTCAAAGCAGCCACTTCCAATTCCACCATGCTTCAGGGAGCAAGGGACAGAAATTACTTTAAAGAACAATAACAGATGTAAGCAAGGGTATTGTTAAAGGTTCATCATGCACTAAAGAGGTTTGGTGGCCTGCTGCATGGAGTGTCGATGCGAGTTGTGCTCGTAGTCCTGTGTTTAAAGAGCAGGCGACGAGAGCCTCAGGATAAACATGTCACTGACTGACATCACTCAAACCCAGTGCTGCGATTTCTGTGCACTGCTGGAAGACGAGCCGAGCCTGGTCTGCAGGGAAATGCATGGTATGCTCTAAACTGCAACACGGCACGTGTCCTCATGTGATTCTGTGTATGTGTTTGTATGGTTCAACGCAGAATTCATGTACAGTGAATTTATGTGGGAAGATTTGCATCATAAGGTGTGAGTGACAACTTGTGACACTGTCTGATTTATTCTGAGCAAATACAGTGGGGTTCAAAAGGCCACAGTCAGAAGATTTAGAGATGTAGAACTGAATTTTAACCTGATAATAAGCCTGAACATTTTCTTTTTTTTTTTTTACTGTGTGTGTGTACAGTATGTGTGTTTATATATATATATATATATATATATATGTAGATAGATAGATAGATAGATAGATAGATAGATAGATAGATTGATAAAAATGATCCAAATATAGTACACAAAAATAACAACACCAGTATTTGTTTGTATCGGTTGATATTGGGCTGTTTAATTGTGCTCATTTGCCCTATTTTTAAATCTAGATTTTATTTGTAATGCTTTTATTTATAGATTTAGATTACTTATATATAATATCAAAGAAATCATATAAATAATATATTTCACAACTATAATCCATTTTCCAGACTGTACATTATAGTGTGATGCCTAAATTCATTTGTAGCATTATTGATTTTAGTTTTTGGTGTTTCATTTTGAAATTTAATTGACTTTTGCTATCATTTAATGCTCATGTAAAGTTAATTTTTAATAACAATAATTATATTTTTTAATTGTACATTATAATACTGTGATGTTTAAATTAATTTGTAGCATTTGAGTGTTTTAATTGTAATTTATTTATGCCAAATAGTATAGAAATGTAATATCCCTTTATTGATTATCAGCCATAACATTAAAAAGCACAAAAGGGCTTTATCTTTACAAAAATGATGCACGTTATATATTTTTGTCATTTTAAAAACGGCATTAAATGAGAAAAATGCAAAACAGAAGCATTTTCACAAATAGGCTTTTGAAGCCTGCTGTATTGTGTCTGAAACCATCTCCAGTGGAGACTCGAGCTGCTGGTGGTTGGCATTTTCAAAGCTCTGGCCACTGAACCATGTAACCTCTCTGCGAGCACTGCCTTAGCTCCGTCCCAGATCACTTTCATCACTAGGCTAGTGTCTAATCAATCAAGTGGAAAAAGAGTCACAGTCAGCAATGAAATCGCCATAAAAAAACTGTCTGGATGCAGGATGAAAACCAAAGTCCCACAGATTGGCTCTCTTGTAGATTTAAATCAGTTGATTTCCCAGTTTTACATGTGCTATTATATTAAGCGCCTCATTGATCTCATCTGAGCCAATTGTACCAGCAAATTCCTGCCCGTGAGTCCGGCCGTTGCCAAAATCAGCATTCCGAGCTCCCAGCCACCACTGCAGGATTTGGATTCAGGCTGTCCCACACGTCGTTGCTTTTTAACGTCCGTCTTGTTGGTGTAGTTGAATTAGATGTGCTCTGATCCATGTCATGGCTAATGTAATAAGGTGCACCCTGACACAAGAAAGAGAGGCGTGATTAGATAAGCATTCAGAGCAACTGTACCATGTGACACACCCTGACACTCAGCAGGCGTCACAACTGGCGTGCCACGACTATAAATCGATCTACCCTTTAACATATTTTTTGATGTAACAGCTCATGAAATTGACACGAAACAGTGACAAGTGTGCTTACTATGCGAAAGAGCCACCTAGACATTACTCATGTCTGATGTCTTTATGTCCCACGACATTCAGTTCCATTAGACAAGGTCTGAACTCATAAAAGGAATTGTGTCTAATAGCATTGATACGAATGCCACACTATACACCATCTCCGATAGAGCGCTCGATTATTCACCCAGTTGTCAACTGCCTGGCGCCTAAATGCTTGCCCATCTGTGTGACACGAACCACACACCGTATGATTATACTAATATATAATTATATAACCCTGCTTACATACATATAGCTCGCTAGACTACAATCGCCGGGGTTCCAGCTGTGCTGGCGTCAGAAACGGTAGCGTTGAGGTATTGTTGGGACACGAAGGCAGAGTGAGGTTTGTTTCAGAGCCCGTCTGAGCACTAAAGAATGTGTCAGTTTCTGTGAGGGAAGCTGGCAGACATTTATAGCCGTTGAGCGATGGGATTGTGGACTGATGGAGAAGATGGCTAGGCTCCTCTAGAGCCCGCAGGTATGTTCGGTAATCAATGCACACTTTAAAAAAGGAGTATAAACGGTAGAAAAACAAGGTGGATAGGTGGAAAACATCCCAATGACTGCAATCCAGTGACGATGAGTATCATAAAACCGGTTACTGAGATGTCATGGGATGTACAGTTTCAAAGCTCAGCCTAGATTTGTGTTTTTCCCATTTTTCTTTTTTTAACTATAGGCTTATTCTCTTCTTAAGACCCTGAACTAGCTCCGTCTTTCCCTCAGAACTGCCTACGCATGTTGACTCATTGCCTATGGCCAAACATTGACTCGTCTCTCGGTTTGTGGTGTAAAAAACACTTGTTTTGGAAAGTGAGTGAGATGGATGGTAGTCAGGCAGAGGAGATTATTAGAGTCTTTTGTATTGCAGGTGGCCCTTTAAATTCTGTTTTTGTCATGATTAGTAACAACACCAGTGTGATTCACTTCTCAGGTCATTGTCCAGACACACTACTCTAAGATGCTAGCGTCACACGGCTACATGGGGAGGAATGATTGACGGCTATTTGAATAATAGACAAGCACCCTGCATGTTTAACTGTGAGGTTCTATTTGCTGCTCAGATTTTTATTAGCAATTAATTCTGCCAGGGAGCACAGCAACACACGGGATGCCTCTAATTCATGTTTACTGATGTGTAAATTCCCTGTAATCTGAATAGCTTTGTTAAAATGTCAGAGATGCTATTTTGTCTGACTTCAAAGCACCATCCACAGATATTGCTGGCAATTTGCTCGTTCACAATTTATATTTATAGATGTTTGCATGTTTTAACAAAGAGCTATAGTGCAAACTAATTAACATCACAAAAGAGAATCAAATTTGCCTATAAATGATTCTAAATTGTTCAGATTGTACAAGGATGCGCTGATGTTATAGTTGAAAATCCTTTAGTATTTTACCTAAATATTTTAAAAATTAAACAGTAACACTTTAATATAGGGGCCAATTCTCACTATTAACTAGTTGCTTATTAGCATGCATATTACTAGCATATTGGCTATTTATTAGTACTTATAAAGCACATATTCTGCATAACCATTTTCTACGTCCCTAAACTATTTATTTCTGGTAATACTAATAAAATATATATTTTGTGAATTGCTAAAGTGTGTGTTGCTAAAAGTGTTATTAAATTGTTAGTATTTTTAAATTTTAAGTGAGCAATAGATGATGGCAAAATAATTAAAATGTAAAAATAGTTGAAATGAACATGCAGCATTATCAGGTTATATTGAATACTTATATATGGACACTGCATTTTCAAATCAGTCTAACAAAACCCAATATCATAATATGTCAAGTATTATTGACAAATGAAAATATTGATGCATGCTATTATTAATATGTATATATTTTAGTTGGTCAATGTATTGGATATAAGTATTTATTTTGGAATAATATAACACACACTCACACACACACACACACATATTGCATCTATTGCAGGATCTTAATTCTTTCAATTTTTTTCTTTTTTATCATTTGTATTAATTTTTATATTTACTGTATTATTCATGTCAGACTGTTTCTTTGCTGTTTTATTTTGCATTTATTTTAAATGAATATTTAATCTCTGATTTTTAATGTGACCTTTTTGAACCCCGTTGTAGTTGCTTGATAACATAGATTGTGCATAACTTGCAACATATGATATGAGCGACAAAGCATGCACAATTGAATATCCACTATCAACCAATATAGATAAAATAAATAAATAAATAAATCTCTCTGATGACACTGATATATTGTCCTTAAGCCAATAATAGATACTCCACATTTAGTTCCCTTATGAGTTGCATGTTTGATATTGGATGGGTTTGTCTGATGGATTTGATACTGCAGTGTCCAGTACTGAAGCATGTTAGTTATCTATATTTTAGTATCTGATGCCAGCGACTAGCATCCACCATCTTTGACCTTGGAATTTCAGTAGCTTGAAAATGGATCTTGTTTCTATCACTTTCAGCCTGTATGCGCATAGTGCGAGCATCCTTCATTTGCTGTCTAATGTTGACAAGACTATGAGGTGTGGGCCTTTGGCTGTCATGAGACACTATCTGTCACTCAAATGTGCTTTGACTCATTTCCTCTCTCCATAGCTGGTTTTTCCTCTCCGTCTCTGATGACTTCATTAGATTTGGGCATGCTCTCTCAATCAAAACAGCATACGGACATGTCAAGACAGAGTGCAGAGCCACTCCCTCCTTGTTTTGTTCTGCTAAAATATATCCATCTTCTGACATAATCTCCGGCTTCTCTCAGGACATGGATCATCTGGGTTTGGTGGGCGATTTGATTTATAACTCTTATTAACCCATTCCTCTCCTGTCCTCCGGTCATTACGCTCGCCTCATCTGTCCGGCACCTACACTCGGTCTGTTTGTGAACTCTCTTCCCCTCCTTGAGCTGCGGGTCTTGCCGGGGCCTCTTTGATTGCGGTGTTTAATGAGAGGCAGCCACCACAGAGAGAGAGAGACAGGAAATCCATAACCCAGAGAACAGTAAACCCTGCCAGCCATTAATCACTGACAGCAGCGCTCCTCCATGGCCTTCACCGCTGACAAAACCCTCCCTTTTTTATCCTCCCTGGGAATGTGCGCCAGTCCTGCACGCAGCGCATAGGAGACTAGACACACTTGGCCTGTTAAACACCCCACAACCAGTCAGCGCAGCCGACCCATCCAGCACACATCCCTAAACCGACCCATCACATGCATACACAGCCCTGAAGGGACGTTCCAGCACTGATCCAGCCTTCAACAGTGAATGCGACTGACTCAGAGAGTTAAATCAATGCGCTCAACTGTCCCTTAGCGTGAGTCTCAGCGTTCTATATGAACACAGCTGATCCAGCAGGCTGCTCTCGAATGCCACTTGTAGCTGATGGTAGTTTAGAACCTACACATGAAAGCCTTTAAATCTTATGTAATAATCTGAGACGTGCTTATTGGAGGCACTTTTATGTGTCCTAACATAACTGGACTATAAACGATAAAAGCTCTCTCTTTCTGTAAATCGGAGCTTTTGTCCTAATCCACTATGTGTATTTATGTGGTGTAGTGCTGGGTAGCCCCACCCACTGTCAAATCTGATTGGTCTAAAATCCTGCTTCTCAAAACTTCATATTGGACATCAAATATCATCAATATACCATTAAATTAGTTAAATTAACTAATAGTCTAATTAATTAATAATAATGTTTTATTAAAAAATATAGTTTTAATGATATTTGTATGATTATTTATATGTTCATAAATATAGTTATAAGTATTATAAAAATTGCTATAATAATAATATTTAGAATGAATCATTTGGGGAAAATATAACACACTATTACACATTTTAATTATGTTTTTAATGATACATTTATTTATTACATGTCATAGTAGTAGTAGTAGTAATTCTGATAAAACTGAAACATTTGGGCAAAGTAACTTCTTGTTGTAATATTTAAAAAATATATATATAATTACATTGATATATTACTTGTATTAATTAAATTCCTTCTCTCAGCTTTTCTGTGCACAGGTGCTCTATAGCCATGAGAATTTCTGAGGTTTTTGGAAGAATGTTGCTTGTAATTAGCTCACCTGCTAAAACACAAATCATCATCTCTTGAGATGCTTGACACAACTTTTCAAAGACCTTTGAACCATGCAACAACACAAGAAGGTATGTTTACCCACCATTCAACTGGAATGAGTAATTAGTGGCGAAATTTCTTCATCTTTTTCTATATCTACTTTGGGGTCCAAAATTGTCACATTTTTGACATTTTCATTACAAATTATATTATCTGCATTTAACAATTAATTGAAATGTGAACATTTGAAAAATGCAACACAAAAATGTATTTTTGGACACAGTTGAAAGTTGAAAAGCTGAAAAATGAACATGAATTTCTGTTCAGTTTAGTAAAGAATAACTTTTTGCTCATGTTCACAGTAACAGCACAGGCAGTATGGTTGTGAGGGAGTTGGTGTAGTCGACAGGATGCCAGTCTTGGAGAAACAAGAAACATCTCCCCACTGCAGTCGCCGAGGGATCTCTGCCCAATCTGATTACTGCATTCGTCAACCTGCCACCCTGTTCTGCAAGTAAACAAAGCCAACACCAGATAAGACCCTGCCGACTCCTTCAACACTGCTTGAGACAATTCCACACGAATGTAAATGTGCCCATCCCCCCTACATACAACCTAATGCACACAGGGAAGAGAACACATTGGAAAATAGTGGAAATGCTTTCAGTTCTGCTTATCTGATGGACACAAGACAAAGGTCTACATTACAATCAAGCTCTAATGCATTGCATTACACATGCCACATCCTCAGAAGACTTCTGGTCATGTCCCAGTGGCTGCTGTGAAAGGCTGCAACTATAGCTCGGCTGTTTGTGGATTTTCCTATTACAAGACTGTCTCAGCTATTTATTTTTCAGTTTGTTTATTGCTCATCTTTAAAGGCTCGGTTCTAGAGTGATTGCTGACTATAGTTCTTGAAGCCTGGACTTGGGTTTATACCAATATGTCTTGTAATACTCTCCAGTGAAAGTCTTATTGGGAGCTTAACAGTCTGACATTCCTTATCAGGAACCGATGGTGTTAAAAAGAACAGTATGGCACGATTAGTATAATCTTCTCAACATATGTTTACATCAACATGAAAATGATTTCCTAATCTGAAAACAATCTCAACTGTTTCAGGATTCAAATCAAGGGAAGACTGAGTTGCAGGTGCTTAAAACGCTTCTTCATTATGCCTATATCAGTTTACAGTGTTCAGTTTATAGTCCTACAACAATTTTTTATTTCAAGGTTTGAACCACTGGTTCCTTATTTTGGTTTATTTTGGGCACTATTCTCACTATTAACCATGATTTTTGCCTCCATAAACTCCTAATTTGCTGCTAATTAATTAATAGTCAGTAAGTAAGTTAAATTCTAAAAATATGGTCACGCAGAATAAGCCATTAATATGTGCTTTATAAGTGTTAATAAACAGTCTATATGCTAGTAATATGCATGCTAATAACCAACTAGTAAATTGTGAGAATTGGTTCCTTAACTAAAGTGTTACCCCTATTTCTATTTTTTAAAAATAAAATATGGTCTGAAATACCATTACTTAAACTTATTACATTATTTTAACCAGGGTCTCATTTGGTGTAATTAATTATTGTTGTTGTTATTATTATTACACAATTATTATTATTACACATTTTTATACAGTGGTTAAAAACCCCCACATTTGATCATGTCGTGAAACACAATGGGAATGTCACTTCAAGTAATGTTAACCACTGACATTGTTTTTCTCGTATATCCAAAACCACTATTTTAAAAACCCATTAGAAATTCCTCAGGGAAAACCATCGAACATTATCCTTCCGGCTTGGCCTACAAATTGACATCATAACTGAAGGGCTCTATTGCAATAAAGAATAATTTGCAGTCTGTAAACAGCATGACATAATTAGTGCCTCCTCAACGTCATGAAAATGATGCCCTGAACTATACAGAGCCAAACAGACACAAGATGGTGTTGCAGCTTATTAGAAATGTATTATCCTATAACAGAAGATTAAGGATACAATGCTTCATCATTCATTTACATTATTCAATAACTATGCATTAAGATCAGCTTTTAAATTGAGCTATTCCAGCAATTTGTATTCGCACTATGGTCCAAACCAGGCCATGTCATCAAGGCAGCAATGTTAAAACAAAGATTCCTCATAAATGATTAATACCATGATTTTAAATGAGGGCCATAAGCCAGTATTGGGATGCAACATTCTTTCAACCATGCTTTCGAAAGACAAATGAACAGCAGGGATATAGTGAGGCCCGCTGTGAATACGTCTGAGGACACATCTTTTGCATTTGATTGTGTTTGCAGTTATCAGACTTTCATGAATTCTCTCTCATGTACCTTTAAAGGCCCAAGAGCGAACAGAGCATGAGTCTTTGGAAGAGGAATCGTAATGCTCAGATTGAATGCGCAGCACAACTGACATAATAATAATGCTGGATGTTGTAAGTAGTTATAGTAAACATTTCGGATATAAATACATAATGAATATGATGTTATGATATGTAATGGGAAGCCCCATTAAAATGCTGTCTTAACATAATCTTGTATTGAGTAATGACTTCGAATTTTCAAAGTCTAAATGAGGAAATAATTACTTTGCTGAAATTAGAAAGAACTCTGGGGAAGTCATAAAATGGAATCAAGATACAGGTCCATCAAAAAGATAAAAAAAAGAATAAAAACCACAAAACTGATGAATGTTAATTATGTACAGTAATCGTGAAAATTTTTTTTTAGCCTTTCTTGTGTTTTTCCAGATGCCAAAGAAGACCAAAACAGCTGATTCATTCTAGCCCTTTTCACAACAGTCAGGTACTCCAAATGAGATTTTATTCTCATCCCAAATAACATCCGTGCTGATGAACACATATAAACACAGAGCAAAGCTTCCCCCAGAAAGCATGCATGTCATCTCATGTCTCACCATAAGTGCCTGAGGAACTCACACCTCGTGTATTAAAACACCTCCGGTTTCACACGTGTAGCGACTGGGCCTGTTACCAATGCAATATTTTGACGTGGAGGGACGAGTCATTGAACCATGCAACCATTGAGTACAAAGCTGGAGGTTCCCAAGGGAGCTTTGGCCCACTTTTCTTGTCAAAAGATAATAGCTAACTGAGCAGAAGAGGGGACATCGAACATATTAGTTTCTGAGCATCCTGTTTGGTGTTCCTCTCGGAAAAATCCCATACCCACAAGATGGTGCCCAAACTGCTATTTACAGATGAATTTGAATAAATTCACTTATTCCCACCTTATATTAGGTGAATTTAACTACTATGCACAGTACATGTATTAAAACTGATTACAGTGTACGTATTGGATACTTAGGTGTTGTAGATGTAGAGTGCAAATTACAAAACATTTACATTTTTTTTTTTATATTTTAGATAGTGACAGTGAAGACTGCAAACAATGGGGAGAAGAGTGAGGTGGTGGATGGCTACATGTTAGCGAACTGCTTGCAAGGTTTGCATGCAATATTCATACACTATTTTTATTTGGAGTCTTGCGGTGATCCCTACCCATGACGCTCACCTTAACCTTTGTAGACGCAATGTGAATCTAGTTGTGTTCACAATATGTGTATTGTATCAAATGTTTGAAATGGTTTAATGAAAAAGCAGAAATGTGTAGCTTTATATTTTATAACTGCACATTCATATTCTCTTTGTTATCAACTTTTTATTTATTTTCAAACACAACATCATAACATCCATTCAAAACAAACAAAACAAAACAACAGACATATAATCAATACTTTAAAAGTCCAGTCAAAAAGGAGAGCGAGAGGGAGGGGGAAAAAAACAAAACAAACAAACAAACAAAAAAAACAAGTCATTCGATTATGTTAAAGAAAAAACCCTGCCAAGCATCAATAGTAGAAGGCTTGGCCCCATTAATTCGCGCTGTTGTACATTCACAAGTCACTATTTTCAGGAGGCTATGGATGCAATATGTTTTTCCACACGTGCGGTGTAAACCAGTTCTGTATTATTGTCTTCTTCACAGCCGTAAAACCAGCAAACAACATTCTCTTTTGTATTAAGCTTATACAGAGACCATAATCATCATTAAGAAGACACAAACTTGGGTTAACAAAGCAATCAATTTGTAGTAAGGAGGATAAAACCAGGTTTACATGTGTCCATAGATTAATGATGATAGGACATTCCCAAAACATATGAAGAAAAGTACCTGATGATGCAGTAGTACATATATGGCAGTTAAAATTTGGTTGTAGTTTCATTTTGAATCTTTTGTAAGGACACATTCATATTCTCTTAAAACTTGTGTTTAAAAAACAAAAATTTGTTTATGGCATTGTGTCGTCATTGCAAAGTCATTTTCACAGTGAAATTGTGTTAACATGCATATTATTCACACCTTGACATTTACAGTTTGGCCTCATTCACTTTTTTTGTGGAAAATGACAGCATTATGCCCAGTGGTCGAATTGTAAAAAACTTTTAGGGGGGATGGTGTGGTCAGGTTAATTTTTTTTTATGCGGGGGGAATTTCAAAAAGGTTTTTATTTAATGAAAAATTAGCCTTATTAAATTAACTATTATTTATAAGCTTTTTCCCCCCTTCTGGGGCCTGAAATGGAGGAATTTTGGTCAATATTGATAATTAAACAATATTTTGCTGAATATGTTTTTGTGCTGGCACCTTGGCTGGTTTATTTATCCCGTCATGGATAAATAATGATGATAATAAAATCGCCAGTAGGTGGCAGCGAGTCCTTGTTTTAATAAACGATTTATTGAATCATTCAAATCAAACGATTCCTTCAAAACGGCTGATTCAATTAGAAACGAAACAAATAAGTCCGTCTGAATGGACAGTTGAATCACTGGCTCACTCGATTCGTTCAAAAACGGATTAATTCAAGGAACGAAACACCCTGTTGCTCTGCACTGTTGTAGAAAATTATGCTTATGCAATGAATATAAAAATAAATAAATAAAATACATGGGTATTTTTTCTTTCATTGCTTGAATTATAAGGGCATTCTAACAGGCTTCAACACGCAGTGAATGCTTTTGGACTCTCAAGACGTGTTTTTGTTTGGTTCTTGCAAAGTCGATGACTGGATAATACCATCTCTCCTATCGTCTCCCAGTCCCTGACACATACAGGGGGAATGTCTTTAAATTCTAATCAAGGGAAAATCATACCTTCAGCTGTCTTCTTTTAAAAGAACTTCAAATGTTGCGCTTGAATCATTTCGCGCGAAAAATGACGAAAACTTGCTTCAGCTTGTGTGCAGCTTGTTACAGTAACGTTACCGAGTTCTGATTGGCCAATCGCCGTTATTTAGTTCGTGAATTATCATACGTAGAGAATTTTAACATTTCATTTGCACGATAACAAAATTTTACATAGCTAATACACATTATTAATCTAAAGGGGATGGTGGTTTTACAGAGGGGATGCTTTTTTTCATTTTTTTCAACCAGGGGGATGCCATCCCCCCGCGTCCCCCCTCAATTCGAGCCCTGATTATGCCACAAATGCTGTTGAATGAGCAGACCTCTCAGAATGTTTTGTTGTTGTAAGTACCATAGGCTACAAACATAGATACTTTCTATTTAATCATTGGGGGAAACATGCTTTTTAAAAGTCTTAGTAGTAGTATTACCTCTTAACGTTATTTTTAACGTCGTGATTCAGTAGCAACAAGATCGCTCAGGCCGGAGTTTCTCTCATTAGGAGCTTTAAAATAAAAAAATAAAAAAACCAGGAGTGGAGATGGATCCGTGCGATTATAACGCAGAAATCTGTCACCCTGCTCCACTCATATACACTATTCCAGAACGTCTTTTAGTCTTGGTGTTGCTTGGCGACACACACAGCTTGACATTTCTTTTGGAACTAATTTAGTTGGTGAATAACAAATATACGGACTAATCAGTCTGGAACGTAAGTTACTGGATATTAATTGCGGTACTTGTTTAAAGAACCCTTGTATAGAAGCATTTCAGTAGCACTGAATATCAGCACGACTGTGATTACACCGTGGGCTCCTGCCTACGGCCAAATGACAGCCATGCTGATATTATTCTTTCATATTACTTAATATAAGTGCACACTGACAGTTTACATTACAGTGACCATGTTACACGCATAGGGTGCAAGTATAATTAAACGTTTCATTAAATAGTAACAGCCTATTAAGGACCATTTTATTATTAAAAACACATTTATAAAATACATTACGAATAAATGACTTCTTAACTGACGATATTAGCTATCAACATGCACACTGTAATGTAAAGTGTAAGCAAATGCTTTTATTCTTGGCGCACACTATCACGGATAAAGCTGTTTCCTCATCTGTATGTGGAGTTGCTAATAACGGTGAGCGCTGTCCAAGGTGCTGCAGCGCTCTCGCCCCGCCCGTCTCCATCACACACTAACCGGGAGACACGTGACGCGATGTGCTGACAGTCCCTGGCAAAGCTCGCCTGAGAAACACATCGCACCTTGTCTTGCACACAGAACAGGGAGCGATATCTTCTATTTTATATACAACGAAAAAAAAAAAACTAAAATTTCCATCGGAGAATTTCTTAAGCATGAACTGTTTTGTACTGAATCTTAATTGATTGTTGGCTCCATTTTGAATTTTTTTAATCTATTGGGACTTTGGAGATCCGCATACGCAATTTTATCGCTCCCATTTCTTCTGCTCATTCGACACCGATGCAGTGATTTTTTTTTTTTTTTATCAGATGGAAGCCTGAATCGATGTGGAGGAAATCAACCAGGTTCATCGGTGAGGTTGACCTGTCAAGGGGCGCACAATGGTCCATTTCTCAAGGTAAAATAATCAAGAATTGTGTAAATGTAATTCGAAGGCGTATTTGAGGTTATGTGCTGTTTTCGGTGAGAGTTATGGTTGCGCTTCACGCGCTCGATGCAGTCACGCGCAGGTGAGATGATGCAGCTGGGCTTTATTTCTGTTTAATTTCACTCTACGGCCGATTCGTTTGTGTTTACAGCTGGCCTTTGCTTCATCTTAAGCGATATTTGATGACTCCCTATATTTCCTGTCCTCGGCGCCTGGTAGAGAGCGAGGTAGAGGCGTGTTAAAGGTGTCTTTCTCGCTCAGTTTGAGCAGATGGTGGTTGATTATTGGCTATGTTTTGCGCATCTGAGTCATCGCCAGTTTTAATCAAAGGAAAGGAAAACTGGACGTAAATTGTTACTGTTTCAAAGTTTAGATTTTAAATGGCAGATATGTGTATTGTAGTATCCCGACTGTAAATCTTATGTGCGGGGCTACTAGGATGATTGTGTATTGTTCGAGACTCCATCTACAGTAGCTACTGATAGCAAGACATTACCGTACTCGTTTCGCGAATACGGTAAATAAGACTGCCTTCTCTACATTAATCGCATATGATATGTTGTGTAAGATCCATCTGTGAAAGGGGTCGGTTGTTATCTTGCTAAGTAGCCCAGTGTAAACCTGACAGTAAACACATAGGAATTCAAGCATGAAATGATTGGTTGAGATCAGTTGACAGACAGCCCAGAGGCCAGACAATTGCAGTGTCATTAATGCTTAAGAGGCGCGCGATAAGCCCCCGCCCTGGGCTCATTTTGGGATGCAGGACTTGAACTGAGCGAGGTTCACTGAATCAAACGAGATTTCCCCATTACACAGTTTCGATGCTGCCGTCCGTTTGGACCTTTAGTCTGACTGCAAAGATCCTCCTGCTGAAATAACTGTAAATATGATTGCCTGTGCGTCTGACTCGGCTGAATACGCTATAAAAAATAATCGTAATTACAACGGAAAGGAAGGCAAAACATCACAGTAAAAACTTGTTAGGTGGTTAATTGTAAGTTAACCTTACCTTACGATGTGATTTTATAATTTAAAACACAATCTGGTAGTAAAATATTGTAACATTTTTTTTCTATGTAAAAAAAGTATAAATTAAATATTTTCTGCAGGCGATTTACATATATTCAAAGATATTTATTTTTAATACAAAAAGTTTATAAAAATTCATTTCATAACTTTAAAATATCAATAGCCTTAATTATTATTATTATTTTTTACTGTATATAGTATGCACATTGGAGGGTTTTATGTTGCATGTCATTAATTAGTTCATATTTACTGCATTATTTTAGTGTGTGTGTGTGTTATCCTAATATTGTTTTGTGTTTTTGTGTGGGAACACTGTGTTCTGTCTTTATATTATTATTGACACAATTGCTGAAGAGACTAATTTTGATGACGTTTAAGCTGTCATGTGGTCTTCCATTATTTTACGTGTTATTAGAATTTCTATTTAAAGAAACAAAATGATTTTAAAATAAGGTGGCATATTAAGTATATATATATATATATATATAGTTTGGAAGTGTAAAATATATAATGACCAGAATGCTTCATGTAATGCTTGTAACATCACTGTACTTTTACAGTAAAGTTTTTTTTACTGTACATTTAATGAAAAGGTTTTACATACCCATTTTGCAGCAGAAGCTATATTTCATGATACTAAAGAGTAAATGTCATGAGAGAATCTCTTGAAAATGAAAACAAAAGGGTTCATTTTCAATTAGATACCATTTTATATAATTTTATTTTAGTTCAAGCTACTCTGACTTAACCGTAAATACATCTGAAAAGTATAGATTTATTTTTGCCTTTTCTGATCATTAAATCAGTGTATTTGATACTGAGGGGAAAACAACAACAGCCACATGATGAAATGCTCTGGAGCTTTCTGGTTCATAAGCCATGAATTCTAATCATTGAGAATTATAGTGAGAAAAGAAAAAAACTGAGAAAAACAAAAGTACTTCTGTAATTGAAGATTAATGCAATCGATATCAGCGTGAAATTGGTGGTTTCGATATCAATATCACTATGAAATTGTGGTTTTGTGTGTGAATGATTGTATTGTGTGTATGCTACAGTATCTATCTTTTTAAAACAGGCCATCTTCTCTTTCTTTTCCTATGAAGAATTTAAGATATTCTTTTTCATTCTTTTCAGATTATGGATCAATATGTCAAAACGGATGTGAATTGAAGGTTTGTGAACACTGAGGGCCCTATTCGGGCCTGCACGTTAACACTGCAAAGTGCACTTTTTTTGTCTACTTTTGATTAGTGCTGACTTTAGGCCTACACAATGACTTTTAACTAGACTTAAATGTCCCTGACATTAATGATCCTATATACCCCTAATGAACTCTCTGCTGTACAGCTCTACACATGGCTGCAATTTATAGATACTTTGATGACTTGGCCCCACTGTAGCACACCTGGATCCCGCTGAAGGTTTTTTAAGCTAAACAGTAGCCTTATTTTTTTTTCATAGACCAGTATCTGGGCCTTAGCGACTCCCTTTATCGTTCCGATTTGTGTAATTAGATTTTGAAAAAGAGTCGGCCGTAACGCAGGCCCTCTCCCTCTCTCAGTGAATAATGAGTAAATTACCCCAAATGCATAGCAGTCCTGTATGTCATAGAGAGCTCTGTTACACTTTAGGAGCACATCACTAAGAGAGCTGACTTATTTTAGTTTTCGACTAGTTCTATTGTTAGTTCTATCTTCCTTTACCATTCACAATGAGCTTCTCAATGCGGAACGGCGCACATCTAATCTGGATAGGCTTGCTGGTTTGTTGCCTTGTCGACATGGGGGCCAGTATGGAGTTCACCGGCGCAGAAGGCCAGTGGGCAAGGTTTCCTATGTGGAACGCCTGCTGTGAAAGCGAAATGAGTTTCAACATGAAGACCAAAAGCGCTCATGGACTTTTAGTGTACTTTGACGACGAGGGATTCTGTGACTTCTTGGAACTGCTCATCCACAACGGTAGACTCAGTTTGCGGTTCTCCATCTTCTGTGCTGAACCGGCGACGGTGCTCTCCGATACCGCCGTCAACGACAGCCGCTGGCACGCCGTGACCTTGCGCAGGAATTTCAAAAACACTACGTTAGTTGTGGACGAAGAGATCAAGTGGGTGGAGGTTAAGTCAAAAAGGAGGGACATGACTGTCTTCAGCCATTTATTCTTAGGAGGGATACCTCCTGAACTGCGATCTGTAGCATTACGCCTCACGTCTTCAGCCATCAAAGATCAGGTCCCCTACAAAGGATGGATAACCAATCTGAGGGTGAACAGTTCCGAGCCGCCGCTTATCGGTAGTGAGGGAATCAACAGCGACATTTGCGAAGCAGACCACATTTGCCTGAATGGAGGAGTCTGCAGCATCGTCAACGACGAGCCCATTTGTGATTGCTCCGAAACAGGATTCCAGGGAAAAGACTGCAGTGAAGGTAAGAGGCCTGGATTCGTCGTCTCCATTGTTGAGGTGTTGAAATGTCTTTTCAAACACAGCCTTTTCACTTCTTTTTTCGTTTTAACATTGCACTAGGTCCTCAGAGGCAGTGCATGCTACATCATGTCTGTTCCTGGCCTCAACTACAGGCCTAGTACATTACATGATTAGATTACCTCTGATTTCAGTCAGAGAAAGCCGTTGATCTGAAGGAGATCATTTAAATAGGCTTTAGTGCCATCTGTGTCAATTCTGGAGCATCCACGAAAGCCTGTGTTTTTGATAACATGACGTCAGCAGAGGCTTCTCGCTCTCTTTTTTATGCTAAATTAACTTAATATACTCTTGACACTGCATTGGCATTACAATTAAGTCTGAACATGATGAGTTGAATACATGCACACAAGCCCATGATTGAAGTATGATGATTTGAATATTATTCTCCCTCCGAATTTAAGGGGTTGGTTGCTCTAATTACGTAATTAGCCAGATGTTTCATAGAGTCACTGTAATGACTTAGCCAAAGTTGCAATTTCAACATCACAGGAAAAATAATGACATACTCAATACAGCATTCAGCAACCATCACAAAGCATTTATTAATCCAGCTTTACAAGTAAACCTCCACTACTGCACTTACAGAGTTATTTTAATTACAGAAGCGATTAGAGCGATTGATGATGTAACTAAATAGGGGGAAGCCGTCTCTGCTTATATCTTTTGAAAACGGATGGTTGTGCTCATATTACAACGATTCAGATTTTCATGTAAAGTCTGTTCCCTTTTGAATATGTATGTTCTGGTTGGTTTCCTAGTTTGACTTACTCCCTTGGTGTCTGATTTCACTGTTTTTATGTTCTTTCCATCTTTTTCTTCATTTTTACAACCGTCTCTGTGGACTGATCTTGATGTTGATGGATATTGTCTGGGTTAGGCCGTAAGCCGAAGAGGCACCATGTTGCCAAGGAAACTACATACCCACTGAGTAAATTTTGCCCTCCTAAAGCACAACAGAGAGACAGTACGTTTCACTGACAAATGTTCAAACTAGAATAGCAGTCGTTTCGTGGTACGGTGTTCGCTGGGCTCTCAGCGAAATGCATCGTCTAGTGGATTTGATGAGATTTCATGACAAAAGGGCAGGGCCCGCAGATGCTCGGCAGCTTGCTTAAAAGCGAGACGTGCCGCTCTCCAGCCCTTGTGCTGGTAGAAATGCGCATCTTTGCCGGGTGAGTCAGAACAGACCTGCCCACGCAGCTTTGAGTGGCCTCCGTCACGCGCTTTTGGATGACACATAAGGATATGTGGAGATGGTAGAGGCCACGGGACGTGTCGCTCTGAATCATTAGCGTTATTTATTTAATATTGGAGGATCTTGAGGCTAGCGGTGTTAGGCGTTGGCGCTGCTTGCTTTCTGTTTTTCACTTTAGACTGACTTGATGTTTTTATCGGTCTGTTTTTGGTGAAATTTGGTGCAAAGAATATTTCAATAATCTAGAGAACATTTTGTGCAATGGAATGGTTAAAGGTTGTTTATGGAACCATAGATTCCAATTAAGAACCTTTATTTTTAAGAATTTATGATCCCTCCTTTTTCTGTCTCAAATGTGAAGATGACCTTTCGTTACGTCTTTGGCTGTTTTTGTTATTAGCGCGATGACAAATCTCCAAATGGCACTATGCAGGACAGGACAGCCATTATGAAGGCTTAATTCCTCAAATGAAATGGACATAGAGCCAGCGTTGTGTTCATTAAAACAACAGCATCATTTTAAACTCCTCTCAGCCTAAATCTGTCCTTGTTTCGGTTATTGATGCAAATCTGGCCCACGAAACTCCTGCTGAGGGGAAAAGCAGGCCACTTTTTGTCATTTTGTGTGTTGTCAGCTTCATGACCGAGGTGATCTGTCAGCTGACCACCGACCGCCGTTGCCAGTAAAACGCCCAGACTCGTATTTTACGCGGATAAAAAAGGGATAGCTGCATATTAAATGGCTCATTGATGAATGGCTAGCTTTTTCATTTAGATATATGTGCTGCTCGCTTTATCTCCGTCGTCATGGAAAAATTTGCAGTGCCATGAGAGCACGTGTACGTGTTTGCAGATCTTAGGCAGGAAAGGGTGGTCTGTGGATTAAATATGTCCTTTCTCTCCGCACGTCCACTCCGTCATTCTCTCGACAGGCAGTTGTGGTAATAACCTTCTTTAGCAAAGCAGGTGTGGGGCTCTCAGCGGGAGAGGCAGTCCGCACCGCAAAGAATAACAGTGCTACGGGTAATGAGATATTTTTGCCCTGCTGGGGTTAGAGAAAGGGCCTTATTTTGTGTTATTATGGTTAATGCTCTTACAAGTCTGAATTGGAAAGCCAAAAGGGTCTGCTCTGTATCAGCTTGCAGCCATTGATACCTTATCTTTATGCTCTATTAACTGTATAATGTGCTCCGTCTCCCTGGTTAAAGATGGCTGTAAGGGATCTGCAATTGACGTCCGTGCGGTTTCGTATGCTAGGAGACTTTGGTTGGAGAATTGGATTGTGTTGGAGGGCTTGTTTACAACAGCGATTAGATTGTTTCACCTCATCTCTTATCTTTTGTGGTGGAGCTAACGTCGTAAGGGTCGGTTCCTGGCTGTGCGCTGTCGTTTAATGATGCAGTCATGTTTTAAATGCATTTTTTTTACCTCTGCTATTGGACCTATGCAAATTAATTAGGGTGGTGTAGTGCAGTGTACGCCCATTAACCTCTTGCTAACGAAATAAAGGGCCTGCTTTAATTGGATACATCAGCATATTAATTTTAGTGACTCATTTAATCATGTCACCAGGGGTCTATTTTGAAGATGACAAAAGATAGATGTTAAAGGGATAGTTCAGCAAAAAAAAAATTAATAAATAATAATAATAATAAAAATAATAATAATTCAGTTCTGCCATTTACTTGTCCTCATGTCATTCCAAACCTGTATGACTTTCTTTCTTCTGTAAAATATTTTAAACCGTTTTGGTCAATTTAAAAACATTTGGACCATGTTGATTTTCACAGTATGGACAAAAACATATTTTATGTTCCACAGAAGAAAACAGTCATCCAGCTTTGAAGAAATGATGACTTGAGTTTTTATTTTAGGTGAACTGTCTCTTTAAGTCAATAGACATTTATATCATCTGTACATTACAATACCTATACAGTACATAAAATAAGCAAATACTAACAAAGTAGGCCAAAAACTGGAAATGTATTAATTCCCTAGGGCAATTCAGTATAAAATCACTTGACTAATGGACCCCGTTGACTTCCGTTGTATGGAGAAAACATATTTTATGTTCCACAGAACAAAAAATAAAAATAAATAAATAAATCATATAGGTTTGATTAAATGATAACAGAATTTTTATTTTAGATGAACTGTCCCTTTAAGACAGTCATAAAACCTGTACATTACAATTAATTCAGATCAAAAACAAGAAATAGATTAATTCAATAAGGCTCACCAGTATGCACATCTCTTGATTATTGAACCCCATTGACTCACTGTATGGACAAAACTGATTTTGTGCTCCATAGAACAAAATAGTAATACAGGTTTGAGTAAATAATGACATCATTTTTATTTTGGGTAAACTGTCCCTTTAAGCCTTAAAACATTTATGTAATCTGCACATTACAATACCTACATAAATTAAGCAAATGCTAACAATGTAGGTCAAAAACAGAAAATGCATTAGGCGCGCCAGTATAAAATCTCTTGACTATTATAATATCTATTGGCCCTCCTTGCGTTTTGCAATCGACTTTCACCTTCCTTGATCCGGCAACATCGCTTGATAATCTTGAATGGAGGGGGAGACCGTGTCAAATACACTGTATATTGAGAATTCCCCTATCAGTGTCGGATGAACCCTTTCCAGATGGACTAAGCTCACTAATCTCTCTGTACTGTAGATGACTGCAATATGGAACATGCTGCACATTGCTCCCTGTGGGGGAAATGTTAAACTAGATTTGGTGAAGAGGATTAAAATCCCCATCACTGGCGCAATGACAATACATCAGTGACGTTGCGCTATATTTAGAAGCTTTTACAATAAGTACTCTTGTTTCGGGTATATTTACTAGTGGTTTCTGGTTGACTGTCTAATATTTAGGCAAATGTGAATTGGATGCTTCTTTAGGTATCCAAAGCAGAGGAACCTGTACCGCACATTAACTTCCTTCCAACCGGACGGTCATTATCAGAGTTTTTTGATGTTTTATGCAATCGTTGTTGACAGCTACATCTTTAGTGACTTTGCCGCTGCGCTATGCGGAGCGTACGCTCGTCATACGATCCCTTTGGGCGAGTTCCACGCGTGTGTGTTTGAGAGTAACATGCTCTGACTTACTGAAAACTGCTTTAAACGAGCATCTGGAGTTGCAGTCCTGTTTGTAAAGGGCTGCATGAGTGCGGGCGTCACATCGTGTTTGCCCCCTGCCTGCGCCGGCCCGTGCCGAGTAAGGGCGAGCGTGTGTGCGTGTAGGTCATCCTCAATTTCTATCTCTTATTCTCTGCCAAATTCGGGGCAGTATGCAAGGCCAGCACTTAAAAGAAGCTGTCAGCTCGATGAAAGCCTGCATGTCGCTGGCTCCGTGTGAGCTCTGCAGTGCTAAGGAGAGGCTACATGATCCTGATCTGTCAGTCAGTGAAATGTAAATACAACCGCTGTTCGGTCAGCCGGCCTCTGAGAAGACCAGGCTGTACGTATGTGTGTGTGTGTGTGTGTGTGCTGTACTTCCAAAATGGCTGCTGCTTCCACACACACACACACAAACAGTTTATATCTACATTTCGGCCTTGGTCTGGCAAGTTTTGTAAGAGAGGACGTGACACACATGTCTCTGCAGTACGCAGGATGAGTTGAAGCACAAAATCAATAGAGTGGGTTTTTTAAACTGCTGTAGAGTCAGCGCAGATGGCTAGTTAGTGTTTTGTGATGGTTTAAGCTAATTAAACTGTTTTGTAGAATTATTTTTTATGCCTCCAAGCTGTTTTTTTGTCAGTGGGATGAGTTTGCACATTTGTCAAAGCAAGTAGGGTTTGTCAGTCTCTTCATAAGCTGATAAGAGAGGATAGAAAATCACCTGTCATTTATCACTGTAACACTAACAGCAAAATATTTCTTTGTTATTTGTTTTCTGGCATGGCACGCTTTTCTGTTTGTTTATTTATTTATTTATTTATTTATTCCCTTTGGTTTGTTTATTCATACATTCATCAGCATTTTTGTTTTCGTGGCAGTAGTGGTGCATGCAATTTGTGTTTGGTCGAGTGGAGGAACCGGCTGCGGTAAGTCCCGGGTCATTATTCTCCTCCTCAAGATGCAAAACATGGAGGTAGGATTGGATGCTTTAACTTTAAGATAGCCAAGTCCATTTTTTAGGGAGTCTTGGGTGAGTTGATCCAGAGACTGAAAGTGTCACCAGAAGTAAAAGGTGTGTTGAATGAATGCATGAATGAAGGTAATGTACCCTTTTTGTTTTAGAACAGAAAAGGTCATTTGTTAAGTTAAATAAATGTAAATTTCAATGTAAACGGGGTAATAACATGACATGCATATTCAGGTATTGTACATTTCTTTATTACTGACCTGACTGAATGATGTTGTTTTCTCTTAGTAGGTTCATGTTGCATCATCTACCGGCATTTTTATTTCCGAACACGTGCATGCTTCACTAGCCGCTGTAAATTCCCCTCACACGCAACCATGAACGCCATTCAAAATGATCAATTTGAATTCAAAAGATAAAAGATTGTCTTTCAAAGCTCATCAAAAAACGGCAAATTTTATTTTTTTCCTGAGGGAAAACAGCATATTTATTTTTGAAGTAAAATCGTAGCTGTAAGGGGTCCCACCATTATTTTCCGTCTTTCAGTTTACTTTTAATTACGATTTGCATGTGTGCGCATGTTCATTGATATACTGTGAAGAGTCAATTTCACCATGTGTTTTATCAGCTTTCGAATGACTTAATAATGTGTTATCATCATCTCACCATGGAACAACGCTCTTTCAGAGTACTCTAGACTCAATGAGATTAGATCTTGAGGAGGACAGAGGACACTTAAAGTCAAATAAACCCTCTAGTCTCCACATTTTCCATGGTAATGAATGTTTGGCCTGGGCACAGGATGATAAGACGCATGGTAACCACGGTAATCCTCAAGGCTGGGCCACCTTCCAGTCTGCATGCTTCTTAATCAATGTCTCCTTCTCTCTCTTCACGCCTCGGCCGCCCCTCCAGAAGAGGCCTATGTAGGAGGTGGGTAGACGTTTTTTCTTTCCTATTTTCTTTTCATCCAACCCTTGTCCCTACTCATGTACTTCTCTCTGTCTTCATATTTCAACCTGTTCTTTAAGAAATATTCTATATTCCTATTTTATTTGAATACGGTACACAAACAGTGAGTGGAACTGGTGTAAAACACAGGTAAAAGGTATGCAACTTCATTCAGCTTTATAATCGAGAGCACTTCCTTAATTTGAGGTTGTCAGTAAACACATGCTTCACTCAAATTGGAGTGCTCTGCCAAGCAGAAACCAGACGCTGGAGCAAAAAGGACGCCCACCTGTTTAAATTCCATCTAAAGATACAGACACATTACTGTAGCTCCCGTTATAAACTTCTAAAACCTTATATAGTGAATCCATTTCATGGAATCTGACATACATACACATGAAGTGCTCACTATAATGGAAAATCTGGACAGTTTGACAGGTAAGTACCATAGACAAATGACAAAATCTAATATTTATTACTAACAATTCCAAATGCAGTTTATAGTTCTCGTTCTCGATTCAGATTCATTCTTTTGGAGGTATTACTATATATTTTTGGTTGTGGCTCACAGGAACCTAAACAGACATACTGTGGACGATGGGTAACATTGATTTATCCCAATATAACCTGTAGGTATTTTGTTATTGCATTGACACCTAACTTAATTTTGTTAAGATCCAATCTGTGTATGTGTCATCTTCTTCCTGTGGAAGGTTGACCAGGCGGACGACATGTTTGATGTATGGCGAAAGCGAAGTGATATTTTTTTCTTTTCTAATCTAGATTTGTCTCTTTTGAGTGTGACCGATAAAGCATTGCAACCGCTGGGTTGAGGAAATGCTTTTTGAATGTTCCCTCATGCCCACTCTCTCCCTCACCTCTTGACCCCAACCCCTCTCCCCCACCCCACACCGCGGGCATCCTCCGTTCAGACGATGCCTGTGTGTCAATGTGACAGAAAACCTTCCCATGATCCCGTTCTCTGTGCTGACTGTGCTCTTGTCTTCCCTTAAGGTCTTGCGCACCTGATGATGGGCGACCAAGGTATGGGTTTAATTTCTTACTCACCTTTTTGCCTCCATCAGCCACTCCCTCCTCCATCTCTCTGCCTCTCTCTCTCACTGCCTTGTGCTGAATCCTCCTCATCTCCCTTCACTGCTGGTAGGGATTTACCGGGGCTGCTTTCTTTCTGGCTTGGCGCTGAGTCAATGGATGGTTTGGTCTTTTCCATTTTTTCCCCACCCTCTCCTCTGTCTCTCTCTCTCTATCTCTCTCTCTCTCTGTCGTTTCGCTCTAACTTCCCTTCAACCCATCTCGCCGCTTCTTTTGCGCTTTCGTTTCTCTCTCCGTCATTCTCTCAACAGCCCCGCTATTCCATTGCTGCTTGCCAACTTCATTTTCATATAGAGGGGGAAAAATACTTTCAACCCAGTGGATGATGTGAGTTACAGGGACTTCTCTCATGGGTTTGTTCACTCTTTGTAAGTGTGCTAGTCTGTATTCTCGAGCTCCGAAACTGGAAAGCATTAGCCGTCTGTTCGATATTCATGCATTCTCCCTCATCTCTCTCATCGTCATGTTCTGGCATGTATCGCGATAGGAAGCTTCCATCTCCTCTTGCCTGCCCTCTTCTCTTTTTGTCCGCAATGCATGGAGCCTCTTCTGAACGTAACCTTTCATTTTTCTGTCTCTGAATCTAACACGCGGTCATGATTCTGACTGTTGCCTCTTTCCTCTCCTTTGTATTTTCCTGTATCTCTCTGGACTTTCTCTTCATGGAACCATTATATCAATATCATAGGGAAAAGAAAAGGTATATAATGCTTCTTTCATACTATGTAATGATGTAGTTTAACTTGAGCTCTTTAGGCTCTCCATGTATATTCCTGTACCTGTGGCTTTACACATGCATCTGTTTATTTGTGTGTTTGTGGTACTGAAGTCACACTGATTTTTCTGTGTCACTCCCTACAAATATGACGAGGGGCTGGAAGGTAGGTGAGATGTCATGGAAATGCATCATTGTGCGATGTGTCAACAAATGTAAAGTAGGGTTAGGAAGAAAAATGGCACATTTGAATTAGTCTGCTACTGTTATTTAGTTGTATAGAAAATCAATGCACAGAAAATGTAGATACGTTATTTTTGGCAACATAACATTTATTAATGCCTAAAGGTGATTAACCATTTGTCATAATTTACAGTATTCCAAAAACAAATAGTTTTTTTATTTTTTACAAAAAGAAAAAAATTGCATAAAATATTGACCACACAAAAAGAGTTGACCAAGGCACATTTAAAAAGCATTCAATATAAATACAAATGTGTTGTCAGATCATCACAAAAATATCAGGTAAGAGCACTTCAAGATATTCAGATTTTCATATTCTGGAGGCAGTTATCTCTTTTAGAGCATTCCATACAGCCTGTACGCAGTACCAATGCATATTAATTTAGTAGCACTTTACTGCTCTTTGATATTAAATTACAATTTTTGAAGAGCCCGGTGAGATCCAGCTAAGGTAAGTGGACAGCATCTGGCACTATCACAACTGCAAGCACTCACATCCTGCTCTCGGCTCACAGTCCACTGCATGCTGGTATATCCACTGAACTTTAAACACACATAGACTGACGGGGTTATTCACCTTGGTTTGAAATGTGAGGGATCCGTGATAGGCGGAGCAGGTAGGTGTGCTTTCTGTCTTTCGCGGGTCTCTTTGATTGTGCTCTGTAAGGCATTGACACCCAGGCCATCACACTATCCTGAATGGGCTAATGTCCACAGAAGATGTGGGGGCTTCAGGCTTCTCTTAGCACATTTGAATACATTTTCAGAGGCATTTATATTTTCTCTCATTCCATTTTCTCATAGAAAATTGGTTTTCATCTGTCTGTAAAATTGAATGAAATGGTGCGTGTGGCGGCTGACCTTGCCAGCAGGGTCACGCTGGCATTATCAAATGAATTTTGCATTGTGTTATTTTTCTGTGGATATATGTTTGTGTGTGTGTGAGGAGCACAGTTGTTATAGAGAAAGGAAATGAAGTGAAATTTGCATTTCTTGTTCATTTATATTCTGTTTACTGTTCTCATAGCATCTTCCTAATTGCACACATTTCGTTACGTGCTTCAGTGAAGTCCTGCAATTAAATTTAAACAATTACAACACAAATTTGCCAATAATTGCAGCCTAATTAATTACAAGGCAGCACATAATATAATCAGAGATTCAGGAAAACTTCTGTTTCATCTCATTCCTGATATTGGGATGTTCAGTTGAGCTCTGCACAGCTGAGAATATAAATTACCAGCATGTCTGAAATTTATTGTAAGTCAATAAATATATACATAAGAAATCTCTATGCTTATTACTTTCATGTGCATGTTAAATGGTGAGAAGGCAGTCAAAGAGTGCCAGAACTAAATAACAGAGTAAACATTTTCAGTTGCAGTTTTAAATTTTAATTAAACCATGACTGAATATGATAACTGAAGTTATGAAAAAAGGTTTTAGTATTAGCTATTCTGTTTCTCCTAAAGGAGTGTTTAAACGTGAGATACAGTTCTTAAGTGAAAAATAGGAAAAGCGCATCTATCACCCTGCGATTTCACATGCTTGTCGTCTTAGCATTTATAATGAAAGTTTGGGCTGGTTTTCACAAAGAGCCTCGCAAGATTTGAAATGTTACAAAAACAGTCCATGCAAAGTTCCTGCAGCAGCCTGAAGAGAAGTTTCATAAATAAAACTGAAAGGAAAAAGTTTGATAATTTAAATTATCATCGGATGCAAAATTAACTTTACAAGTTGTTTGAACATAAATGTGTGTTGGAAGTGTGTGTACACATCCATCCTATAATGATAAAAATCCACCCAGTGTTTTTTTTTTTTAAATCCCCGTTTTAAAATCCCCTTTCTCAAATCAGGCTGTCCTGAGATTCCTGTCAGAATAATGTAGTTCTGCACAGACAGCTCCCAAGATAGCTGATTGACAAGACCGTCTTACCTTAGACCTGCCCTGAGTGAGCTGCCATCAGTCCGCCATTGTGTTGACTCCGGTGCAGGGGAAGACGAGAATGTCTCCGATTAAGCGATTGAGGTGTTCTGTTGTTGGATGTAATAATGAATATAGCAGTCGTCATTTACTCCCGACATCTGAGCCGCTGAAGACGCAGAGGATTAACGTTACTTTCGTTTTGAAGGGAATGAGCCGATCCCGATCTACATAAATGCGCATATGTTCGCTCGAATCATTCGTGATCCAGCTTCACCTACAGAAGAAGTGAGTATAAGGGTTTTTATGAATCTTTGTAAATCGGCATTCCTAATAATGTGCTAGTTAGCCAGTTTCGCGGCTGAAGTTTACAGTCTGCTCGTCACCCCACAGAAGAGAGCAACATGGACTAAAAAAACAGCTCACTGAAAACAAAGCTCATTTTGACAGGGTAAAAAGGTGTTTTTTACACTACCATTGAGAAATTTTAACCAAAACATATTATATACTTCTCATTAAGACCCTAAAGAATCATATCAACTTGTGCAAAATGGGCATCCGATGACCCCTTTAAGAACAAAACCATTTCTTTGATTAAGGCCATTTGTTACAGTTACATTGTCAAATATAAATTCTCTGGTAAACTATACTGTATTTAACTGGTTTTATGCAAGTCAAAAATATATAATGATATTATTATATAATAAGTCTCATTACTAAAACTAATTTTTAAAGGCCACATCAGGAAGACATAACTGCATGTATCCTCTTCTTTTACCGGTAGTTTAACCAAGTTTCTGTGTTTGTAATCCATATCCCTTTAATATGATACTAGATCATATGTTTAGAGACCTTGGAAGATCAGGGGTCCTTTGAGCAGTGTCCTTGCTTTCAGCATGAATGAACTCTAAGCCCTCACATAGACTTTTTTAATGTTTGTATGTGTGCTTCCAGCTGGGAATGTATAAACCCATTTTTACTTGACATTAGCCGGATCGAAGACAAGTGCAAATATCTTATTAAAATAAGTGCCGAACAGCACAGATGAAGTGTGCGTCTGTGAGATTGAGCTTGTCTGCTCTTTGCAGCCGTATTACCGTCGTTCTTATGCTAAGTTGCTTTGGGGAGGATAAAAGACATGCGGTAATACGGGTGGTGCGTAGAAGGCCGGTGGGTCTAATTGCTGTCATTTCACACAGAGAGAGCCTGTGAAGCTGAATCGTTGCTGCTGGCGCTGTAAAGCCCGGTTCACAGGTGGGACTACACCGACTCCAAATTAGAATTCTTTAAGTCTAATTGACATGGCGGCGTGAAGAATATACCCAGCTTGGGTATTTATAGTAAATCCTCTGAATTGTAACCTCCTGCACCTGTTTAAACGAGCAATGTTGTGGTAGAGGTGTCAAATTTGTTCTCTTCCTGAAAGGTCTTTGTGCATTAGCTCTTACTTCTGTTGCAAGTGAAATCATCCAGGCAGCTTGTTCCATTTAGCATGTTTAGCTTTTGCTATAATCTAGAAAAATGCTGTGCTAGCTCCTTACAATCATTTCTGCTTTGCCAAGAAATGCACCTCAGATACCATCACTCACTTGTGTCATTGTCAGAGATGACCCTGTGTGTGATAGGAAGAAGAAAGCCCGCTGTGACGTGTTGATCAATACGTATTTAAAATCCCATTACGCCTGCCGTTGCACATCGGATGCCTCGTTAATGTAATTACAAAAGTGGAACAGCCTCTTAAATTACTACAACCGTACCTTTGCTGACTTGCCACTGTCACATTCATTCATACACTCTGATGTATTAAATGAAATGCAGAGAAATGGTGATGGAAAATGCCACCGGGTTTCTGTTGTGAAAAAACCTCACTAACCTGCTAGCTAAACCACAATGTCAATATTTAGAAATAAATCAATATCGCTGCCTCGCAGACACAGGTGATTAAAGATTAAAAGATGGTAATCTACTTTGTACTTTGGCTTTATGTGAGACTTTATATGCAGGCTAAAAAACAAGTACGAACTGACCAACTTTTTATCTTAATTGTAGCGTAAGTCACACAAGGTCACACATTTCGGTTATAAGCACTTCCTGCAATCTAACAGCTGCTCATCCATCACAAATCCCATCACCTTACTCTGTTCTCATTCAGCGCTCTTTGACACAAAACTTCAAAGACTTTTTTTATAAGGAAGAGAGGCAATGTTTCAGGCTTGCTGCCAGTTGGAACTGATGTTGTGTAGCTTGAAGTACCAAAAAAAACGCCAAGAAAGAAATAAAAGAACGATTTTTTTTCTTTTTTCTGGAGGAGGAGTATGTTGTGTTATTTATGGATTTAATACTGCCTCCAGACTCCCAGTCTTCATATCTACAAGACACCAGTCCTATGCTAGACCTTATCTTAAATTGGGTGCACATTTCAATCAAATACAGTTTCAGTTGGAATCATTTCGGATGATATTTCGCTCAAAAGATATAAATAAATGGGAAAAAGAACATTAGAATGTCAATGTCAAGTGACCTAATGTAGTTTTTTTCTGTGACAGAAGAGTTTTGTTTGTAGGAATTTCCTCTGCTGATTAGCAGTCATGTAATGATGGAGGGGTCATTCTTTCTCGTCCATTTCTGAAGCACTCTCCACAAATCTTTTCAAACCACTTCAGACTGAAAACAAGACTTGCTTCTAAACAATTGCGATAATACAGGTAAAGTGAGACACTTTCTGACAATTCATCAATGGTGTTGGATTTCAAGTGTGATCCATATGGCTACATCAATATCTCACTATTTTACTGTTTGTTATCTTAAAGCTTCCACTTAAAATAAAAATGTCATTATGACTGACAAAACAAGTGGTATGGCAACAAGACAAAGACTGCAACAATATTATTAATATTAATGCCGAAGTCTTCTGATGTTATTTTAACTACAGTTGATAATTGAAACGCAAGATTGTGGCAGTTGCATTTGTAAGAAAGAAGACAGAGCGTGTCCGTAGTATGATACGATAGACCCAGTAATAAGCACAATTTAGATGTATATGATAAATAAATATACATTTTTCTTTCATATGTGGTAACTCGTGTGCGTCTCAACTACTTCACAATATTTAAGATTGCTGCCATTATAAAGACTCCTCTCGTTACAAAACAACCAATGAAAATGGATATTCAATTAATGGAATGTTGTTTGGTTGCCTCCTTACGAATATTTAACCAATCATTGTCTTAGAAAACCATTTAAGCCACTCTTTTGGTGTCTCATTAGCACGTCATTAAACACATTTGTGGTTAAGGCAACATGTGAAGAGAAACTATCCAATTTAGCCAAAAATATAGAAGAAATACAAATTAAGGAGGCCATAAAAATGGACGCACATAGGTGAGTAGATGTTAGATGTAATGGTGATCATGTATAAATGTTTATAATGATCATAATCTGTATTTGTTGTTGAGTGATTTGTTCCATTAATTTACTGTAATGAAAAGTCTTGAATTAATATTTGGAGAGATTATAACTCGTCATTCACTGTAGAGACTATTTTAAGATATCATGTTTTTTTTGTTTTTTTTTCTCGGTTCCATGAAAATGTATTTATATATCAGCCTACCCAAAACATGAACTTAACGCGGTTACTAGATGAGCATGTAATATACAGTATTATTATCATGGACAATGGTGACTATTAGTAAACTAAATATGACTAAATGTGATAATGCAGCAATTGACCTATCAGAGTCGAGCATTCCAGAGAGCTGCGTAATAATTTTAGCTGAGGTATTTTGAACAAGCATGAATTAAAAATATGTATAAATTTATATTAAATTGGTAAATGCTTGAAAAAATGTTCATTGCTTGTATATCATTTGCATGAACTAATGTTAGCGAATTGAACCTTACTATAAAGTGTTCCTGAAAAAAATACACAAAATGATATGTGATTAAGCCCAAGTGTCCTACTTTATTCATCCTACACCTACAGTTTGCCGGTGTTTTCAGCAGATAATACAAACGATTTATGGCGGTGGTTATTTCCCAACATTTATTCAATTGGAGCAGTCTGTAATGGAGGACAGCTCATTTCATGGGGTTCAGAGGCATGGCTAACCCCATCAGAGCAGCAGACATTTTAGGATTGTGTCTGGGCTAAAGGTGCTGAATACTCAGACAGTCAGGGGACTGCAATGAGTTCACCGTCGCCATTTATGTAGAGCCGATCATTGTTAATAAGATGATTTTCTCATTAAACTCCTATAATGAAATTAAAAAGTAATCAGCAGATGTCATTCATGCGTTTTTGGGATGGGGGGGTTTATCTTTGGGAAAGGCGAAAGGATTTCTTGATAGGTCAGTCTAGCCGCTGAGAGACACTTTAATCTCAAATGCCACTTTGCCAGACCAATTCAAAATGTATTACCCACCTCTTCTAAATGGATTTCAACTGAACACTGACATTAGTGGCCCCAATTTGCCAGTATGAATGCCGTATACTAAAATCTAGGAATGTAATATTCACCGTTGATATTTAGAGAATCATGCCACAATATTGTGTAGATGGTTTTTAATTTATGGGGTGCAATATTTTTCTAATTGAGTTGGAAGGTTTTCTTTCTTGTTTTTCTATGCAAATTAAAGTTGCATAGAAAAGATGTTTTCTCTATTCCAGTGAAGCAATATTATTTAACAGTACCATTTATATTTGCTGTGAGCCATGCCATCGTCAAGTAATAGCTAGCAACGTTAGATTATTATATATAATTATGTATATAATTATATTTAATAGCATATTTATTTCAAGCATTGCATTAAGACCTAAACGACACTCATAAAAGCGGTGTGATATTACCAGATATTTTAGCCACACGTGTTACACTGCAAAGTGTTATATTGCAATCAGTGAGGCAAAAAAGACTACATAATGAGAGGGAGCAATAGATAGGCTCTGTCTATCTCTCCTTTGGAGTTGAAGCAACACTTTTATCTTGTTGAAGGAGAGGAGCACGCTGAGCCTAATTTGCCGGAGCAATGCTCGCTGGCAGTATTTTTCCATCAGGTCAAGCTATTTTGAAATACCCTCAAGGTGTGATAGTGCTTGGACTCATTGTTGTGGTGTGCCTGCCAGAATGTCATTACCAGCATTGGTAGGTGGGTTCTATCCTCATCCACTGCACTGCACGTTCACATGCGTGCTGGGGCAAGTTGATAGCTGATATAACCTTTTGGAGGAGATTTAGCATATTTGCCTGTAAACATTTAATTAGTTGAAGTCTATCACTGGCTTTTGATAGTGATTGGCATTTTGATTTGTGTGCAGAGTTGGGGAAGATACTTATTGTAGAAATTGAAACTTTGCGAGCTGCAAGCAAGTCTTAATTGCAGTGGTTCAACTACAAACAAGCGTTTCCTTTGACTTTTTTTTTTTGTCTTTTTTTTTTGTAGGGGTACAATACAAGTCACTGCATAAAAGTATGTAGAACTTAATTATGGGGGTAATATCTTTTAAAAATGTATATGTAGTGTAGACATGGCAGGAGGTGAATGGAGTTCATGGCGTTAGAATCCATTTGCCTTTATTGAAAAAAGTAGATGGCAAACAATCCAAAATGGCAGGCAGAATAACATGGCCCAGGCAAAGTTCTAAACACAGTAGAGCAGACAGTCTGAAAATAAATCCAAATCAGTAATTACACAGGGAATAATCCAAAGGTCAAGCAAAAGATGTTGATGCACATTGTGAAAACAAGGGCAATAAAGAATGCTTGGCAATGGGTGTATAGTGAGCATGGTTTAAATACAACATTAACAGGAAGTGCTAGTAACAGGATGAATGGTCCATGGATTGAGGTGTGACAGAATAATTATGAAAATACCATTTATAATTTGCATAAAACCATATTTTTGTATTTTTAGAGTTTTTGAATAAATCAACATTGCTCTAAAATTTACACTAAATACCAAGGTTGCGCACCATTCAGAATTGGATTGAGAGTGTTTTTTTAGAATTTCAGTCTAGCTCATGAAATTCAAATTAAAATTGATTTGGAAATTGTAATTAGAATTTGAGTTTGAACTGATGAATTTGAATGTAAGGAAGTAGAATTAACGTTACGTAAAATTCAAAGTAATTCATATTACTGTTTTTTTTTTTTTTTGGTTTGTCAAAGGCTTGTTTAAAGTTTTTCTTATAAAAGTTTAAAAAACTTAAAGGGATAGTTCACCCAAAAATGAAAATTCTGTCATTAATTACTCACTCTCTTGTCGTTCCAAACCTGTAAGACCTTCGTTTTGTCTTCGGAACACAAATTAACCGACGCGGAAGAAAATTAATTGTTGAATAAAGTCTTTATTTTTGTTTTCATTGCACACAAAAAGTATTCTCGTAGCTTCATAAAATTAAGGTTGAATCACTGATGTACATGGACTATTTTAACGGTGTCCTTGCTACCTTTCTAGGCCTTGAATGTGGTAGTTGCACAGTTATCTATGCAGGGTCAGAAAGCTCTTGGATTTCATCAAAAATATCTTAATTTGTGTTCCGAAGATGATTGAAGGTCTTACAGGTTTGGAACGACATTAGGGTGAATAATTAATGACAGAATTTTGGGTGAACTGTCCCTTTAAATTTGAAGGGTTTTATACATTCAGTAAATTTCTCTTCCTATCATTCCAATTTGAATTCCAATTCAGTTTCTCATGGGGCGTTGGCAACTAAATTCATATTCACTCTCTTAAATTGAATGGAGCTAAATCTTCAATTCTAAATTTTGTATACCATATATATACCAAATATAGCTAAAAATCTAAAAGACACCAGAAAGAGAAGAATGGATGGTTTTCTCCAGGTATTATTTGTTTATTGGATCCTGCAGCTGTGATTCACTGACCAGAAGATAGAACTGTGTTTTTTGGAGCTTTGCATTAAACATAGAAGTAGGAAGTCGTGACAACCGTCTAAGAAACGAAAAGCAGAAAAAAGAATGAAAGAAAACAAAAAGAGAAATCACTGGCAACACAAATCAATACACAACGGACACACAAGCTCCCCAGGTGAGCAAGATGGAGATCAGACGTTGAATCAATAGCCTACAGTCAATAGAGGAGAGTGACTGAGGTGATGGAAAACTATATCCTGGGCAGACTAGCGAGGGCACAGTCCCTGAGGCGGAGGGGAGGGGGCCCTAAGCTGAGCTTGCACGACCGTTTCATTTTCAGCGGGAATACGTCCGACCTTGGTTATTTAAGATCAGCATAAATCTCCCTTGAGTAGAGCTGGCAGTATCTCACTCCCCGTTGTGCCACTTATCTTCATAGAGCATCGTTTGCTAGCAGCCAAATTGTCAAGAGATTATTTTTTACTTTATTTATTCTTTTATACCTCGGTAGCAGATGTGATATCATGATTTATTGTTGTTTCAGTAAGTTGATGCCAGGAATAAACAGGACGCTTATCTGTATTCTAATTTCTGATAGAGCTGCTACAATAAAGCACTGTAGCCGGCGTGACCTTTAAAAGCGATTAAACATACAAACATGCACATTTGAAAATGAACCTTAAATACACACACACACAAACGCGCACAATTTTTTTTTTTAAGCTCTGAAGTGATGCGTGATGACAGCTTGTGTATTGAAAAGCAGTAAATATGCATGAGAAAGGCTGCTAAGCATTTTCCTCTTCACAGTCGGTGGATTGTGAAGAAAGATGTGGATTGTGTGACTCACATCTCATGAGTCATAAAGCTTATGCATTCATAGTCGCTTCTTTAAGTGCCATATGTGAACTTCGGATTCAGTTTGAATATGGTGAGAAAAAAAAAAAAAAAAACTAGTCGGATCCCTGCGGCTAGTTTGCCCTTAAAGGTTTGCGATGCGAAAAGATAAACAGACAGACAGCTTCTGTGCGATTGATTGACAGGTATTTTAATGAATCCATAAACAGAGCTGTTTTGCCCCATCGCAGATTCAAGTGCAAATTCAAGCCATCCTCTGGAGGTAATTGTAATACCTTAATTAACAGAACACATGAATGCGTAAAGGCCTCAGAAGGGAAAATACATATTTAAATCCTTCCGTTTAGCCCACTTTGATGAATTTCAAATTTCTCGCACTGAAGGGATGGGGAGCGCCCCCGCGGGAGAATGAGCTCTGCCATTTCCCCATTCCTCTTGACCTGCCAAATCTGTGGCGGCCGGCACCAGTCGGCCTCCCTGGGGGTGTGCGGGTACTCATTAATCTCCGGCCTGCTGTCCCAAAGGGGGCAGAGTAATTGTTTAATAGTAGATACTGAAAGATCATGATTCTCTCCATTTGACATTTATGAGGTCATCAGTGTCTCTCTACATTAATGCACGTATTTATTCACGCGACACGGCCGGGGCTTTACGGATATCCGGCGAACCACACGGCCAGCTGCACATAATAAGGGTATCCGCGTGACATTTCTAATGAGTGTGTAATTTACTCAACGACACAATTACATCACTGATATAATGATGGGCCGTGATTGACATTGTGTGTGTTTTAATAATGAACCGCAGTGACATGTTTCACACGGAAAGCGTTGTGTGTCTTGCCCTCGCTGATATTCCTTCTGTTTGCTTAATTGTTTTGCTAATTATCCTGTAATGGCATAATGGTTGACACTCTATATGTCAACTCTAAAAATATGTTGCCATTTATATTTCTGACATGGGCTGGGAGCTCTCTGAATTTCAATGAGTGTGGATTGCTAAATATATATTAGGGTATAATTGATTTCGGGCCATGGTCTGGCTGTAGTTACCCCCTTATTAAAACAGAAACCTCTTGTCATTAAAACCTTCCAGGGCAATTAAGTCTTCAGGCTTTTTGACCACTTCAGTCGATGAATGGATATAGTCAGAATCTCTTTAAAGGGACAATTACAATTCTGTCATTTCATGCCATTCCAAACCTGAATGAATTTCCTTCTTCTGTAGAACATATTTTGCATAACTGTTTTAAATGTCAGTTGGGTCCAAAACAACATTGGACCACACTGACTTTTATCGTATTGCCAGAAAACACAGACTTTTTAAAAAAATTGCTTGAGTAATACAAAGATATTTTGAACAATGTCTTTGGGGGGTTTATTTGTTCATTCAATGAAAGCCAATAGGGACCGATGTTTGTTTTGAACCTTACAGAAGAAAGGAAGTCAAACAGGTTTGGAACAAAAAGAGTGTGAGTAAATGATGGCAGAATTTTCATTTCTAGCTGAACTGTCAGTTCTGGAAGCACAGGAATGTCATGAAAAACAAACAACAGTGGCATGATCGAAATTGAATATAAAGTTGACTGAACTACGTAGCAAACTATTCTAGCTAAGTTTTATAAACAACTGTACAAGACTGTTTTCCTGTGATCGTCAGTTGAAGCCACCAAAGTGCAGCTGCCCTGCCAATTCATTTAAGTTGACTTAACAGAGAGACCTCTTGGATTGGCTGTCTCAATCTAAACGTATGGCCCATCACATCTTTAATAGCAAACACAAGATGGGCTCACCGCCACAGTGGCTCTGGGGCTGATCATTCGTCTCGTGTGGAGAGGGGGGCAGTAAATCAGCCCTGGCTGGGGATGTGACGTCTCGGATGGGGATAATTTGTGCTCATTCTGTTCTGGAGAAACTGGGCCGGAGATCATTAGGCTATAAATCATGCCAAAGACGGATGCAAATGTAAAAGAACAGGAAACGCAAAAACAGAACCCTGAGTCAAGACTGGAAATGGAAACACTGTGCTGTGTTAAACGACTTCCTGTGCTAGTTTAGGTGGTAATTATCCTTGAGCAACAAACTTTCAAGAAGGTGTTCTTAAAGAATTTTAAGTGGTGATTTTCAGTTGAAAAGTTTGTTTTATTGAAATATGATAAGCAGTCTGTGAAGGATAGTGGTTTTTGTCACGTCATCTTGCAGTGCAGTGGTTTGTGTTTATGCACAGTAGGTGTGAGTGGTATGATCATGTATCTTTGATTGAGGGGAAATGGGAGTGCTTTACATGTACATTGCTGTTTAGAAACTCATTGCTGCCTTTTTATTTGTCTTGAAGCAAGATTTTTGATGAAATGCCAGAGCTGTGCAGTGAAACCGCAATTTCATCTCTTGCATTGATTGTTTTTGTGTCTGTAATTGAATCGAGGATGTGGCTTAAACAGGAAGTGCGTCACAACTACATCAATATCTACATTTTCAGCAGCCATTACTTAAGTCTTTATTGTCACATGATCATTCAGAAATCCTTCTAATATGCTGCTCAGTTACTGTAGGTGCTCAGCTATTAATAGTTAATATTATTATCAGTGTTACAAACAGTTTTTGCTACTATTTTTGTGGAAACCATGAATACATTTTTAACTTTAATAACTTTGAATGCCAGTGTGTCATAGGGCTGGGCGATATATTGCATGCAACATGCATGCGCATCTCGTCAGTAAAGCTGGTTCCTTGATTAGCTGTAAATCTCCATCACCTGTTTTCAAATGGAGCGGCATTTAATACACGGAGCCGTAGATCACTGACAAGCTACGCAATATCGCGTTCATTATCGCAGATGAATTGCCTTCGATAATGAACGCGATATTGCGTAGCTTGTCAGTGAACTACGGCTCTGTGTATGAAATGCCGCTCCATTTGAAAACAGGTGATGGAGATTTACCACTAATCAAGGAACCGGCTTTCCTGACGAGATGCATATATTGCCCAGCCCTAGTGTGTCATGGTTTTCACAGAAATATTAAGCAGCACAACTGTTTTCAACATTGATAATAATAGCAAATGTTTCTTGAGCACAAAATCAGCATATTACAATGATTTCTGCAGGATCATGTGACACCAAAGCCTGGCGTAATGGCTGCTGAAAATGTAGCTTTGCCATCACAGGAACAAATTACATTTTAAAATATATTAAAATAGCTCATTTAAATATGTAATAATATTACACAATGTCAATGTTTTTGCTGTATTTTCTTCAATACCGCATAAGAGACTTATTTTAAAAAAGTAATTCTTCCAAATTTTTGACTCATTAATATATTAATATAAAATTATCAGTAGTTTTTAAACTTTTAGCTTTATTTTTTGTAAAACAATTTATTATTATTATTATTATTATTATTATTATGTAGCTTATACAAGTTCACTGTACTGCTTCATCCTCGTACTTGTTGTGCAGTCATCCAAAAAACATTTCCGTCTCAGCAGAATTCAAATAGAACTCTAGAAATGTAGATATTGCATAGATTTTTTTTGGTTACGCTTTATTTTAAGGTGTCCTTGTTACAGTGTAATTATACATTTAAGTACTGAGTAATATTAATTAACTACATGTACTTACTATATGGTTAGGGATAGGATTAGGGTTTGGTTTAGGGTTACTTGCATGTTTTTATGCATAGTTTATTGTTATTATAATAGTAACTACATGTAGCATGTTGTGTAACAAAGAAACCGTAAAATAAAGTGTTAAATTTTTTCTTCATTACTTTGCCTTTCCAAATAAGACAGTAGGCTTTTGTACAGTACAGAATTATCTTTCCACTCTGCTTTTGTTCTTTTCACTCATATTCACCTTGAACTTTACACTTACCGGCGAGAGATAGATGCCTCTACCCTGTCGCTTTACCCTTCACAACTACTCTCTCCTGCTGGCTTTGTTTACACAGACAGGAAGGATATTATACACCTCTATGTATGCATATTCCATCCTTGTAAATGATTTAAATGTATGTTGTTTACTCTTTTCTTGCAATTCAAAGCATATTGATTCTGCTCTGCATCCTTGTGCACTAAGATCTATTCAATATTCATCCATTAGCTTGTTTTGGTTTCTGAGATCCCGTTTTAATTTGGGTGGAAAGTGGGAAGATGCAAAGAGTGCTGTTGGTGTGGGTTGTGTCGAAACTATAAAAGAGCCGTATGATGCTTGAATGATGTAAAACAAAAGATTTTATGTGAGAGGAGTTGTCGTGGTTACCAGAAAAGATCTTAAACAATAGGCGATGTTCTCATTGGGACTGAGGAGAAGACTAGCGTCACACGGAGAAGGGTTGCCTAGCAATGCCGAAGGACTAGTTGTTCAATTGGTTACGGAAGGCGGTGAAATTCAAAGTATATCTAGTCATATTCAAATGAAAAGCGCTTTTGGGTCTTCAATATTTGAAGTTACGGGAATCTAGGCATGTAAATGGGTGACGGATACAAAGAACGATGCATCTCTTGCCCCGTCTTTTTGTTCCTCCTGTATTTGCTGACAATGAAGCGTGGAGCGATCTTTATTAATCCTATTTCATAATGCTTTTGCTAATTGATTAAAAGGTGATTGCTGAAAGGTCTAACATATTCTGGCTGCATTGGTCCGTCTGGGTTCTAATTGCTTTTTAATTGAGTCTTTCTTCCTTTGAATCCGTATCTCCGATTAATGCTTTTTAAAATGGAGGGCAAAGATTGGATAAGCGAGGCTGTTTTCTTTCATAAGATTTCCAATAATCCATATTCATGTCTGGTATGGTGTTATGTTAATGAATTGGAGCTCTTTACGCTGGGTAGAAATGAGTTCTCCCTCTCCTCTTCGGTCCTCGTGATAAGTGCGAGCCACACCGCGCTCGAGTGGAGAGCGAGCTCTGGAATACATTTAGATTCCCACCACAAGAACAACCTGTCAAATTGGAAATATGGAAATATGACAGCTTATTGAATCCTAGGCAATTTAATGAAGAATGATATTTGATAGGCAAAGCATTTTTGTCAAAAGCAATTATACAAATCGTGCCTGTGCCAAGCCTGGCAAAAACAGCCTTGATTCTGATTTCTTTCCTGTTCATTCTGTCTTCAGATGTGTGCATGTGTGCATTCATACCATGATTTGAGAGAGAAACAGAGGAAGAGAGAGAGAAGAGAGCAGACTGGCATCCACAGCATGTGCCAAAAAGCATAATACCTCATAGAGAAAGCACTCAGCGAACTGAGAAGAGCAAATGGAACCGATGTCAAAAGAGCAACTTTGCTCTGTAGCCTGTGCTGAAACAGAGCAGGCCTCTTTCTAATGTAACAAGGGCACACTGACAGGGTTCATGTTGTGTGCTCTTCTCTGTAAATGATATGCTTTTCTCCTTCTTTTATGAAGTGGATCATACCTCATGTTCCTGAAAACCGAAGTTTGGCTTCGGCTCTCCCACTCAGAGTGACTTTAAAGGGAAAAATTATCCCAAAAATGAAAAAGCTGTCATTATTTTCTCACCCACATGTCGTTCCAAACCTATACAACTTACTTTCTTCTGTGTAATACATCATATGTAAAATGTAAAAAAATATATTAAATCAATTTTTATTAGAATATTTATTTTTACTTTGTTGTTCATTTTATTTCTTAATCCTCTTTTATGATTATTTTATGATTATTTTTATATCCTTTTTTATGTAAAACACTTGAAATAGAATTACCATCAGATGTACTGAAGACCTTGCCTAGTACAAAAGTTCTAGGCAAGTTCAGTTCTTTCTTTTTCTTTCTTTTTTTCTTTCTTTCTTTTTGTTCATACAATAAAAGTTGAAGCTAAACCAAAGTTTTAATTTTATTGTTAATTTTGTTATTATTATTTTTGTTAATTATTTTTATGGTTATTTTATGGTCACTTTGAATTACCATCAAATGTACAGTAGGCCTTGCCTAGTAAAAAGGAATAAAAAAATCTTTCTTTCTCTCTTTTTTTCATACAATAAAAGTCTAAGCAAAACCAAAGTTTTTACTTTTTATTTTTAATTTTATTTCTTACCCATCTGTTATGATTATTTTATCATTATTTTAAAATCCATTTTTATGTAAAACACTTTGAATTATCACCAAATGTACTATAGGCCTTGCCTAGTACAATTTTAGTTTTGTTCATATATATATATTTCTAAGAAACGCATCCTTTGTGTCTGATTCAGAGAAATTGCAAATGTGCCAAGGCCATTCACAGGAGTATATACGTTTCACGGTGGCGCTTTAGTCCCACACCGCTCGCGACGTGAATAAGTGCTTGAACAGTTCTACATGACCCACGCTTGATACTTCATTGAGGACGGGAGCTGATTTATCTTCCCAAATAGATTTAGTTTGTCAGGGCTTTAACTAAATTGAAAGCGTGGAGAAAGAGAGGTAGAAGAGCGGCAAGAGATGCGTTAAGGTGGTGCCGTTACCGCTGATAGACTTTGCTGTGGCGACTGGGATATTGCAGCCATTTCTCACTGCCACTGCGGCTGCAGGAGCCACAGGATGCGGAGCAGAGATGCCTGTGTTCGAGGCCATTAGGGACCTGGGCAACCACTGAGCCTAAGGGAAAAAACACTACACCCAGACAGAGCCTGCAGCCAAAACACTGTGTGTGTGTGTGTGTCCAGGCACTTGCCTATTCGTCCAGCTGTTCATTATAGCACTCATGTACACAATGCCTCAATATTTAATGGTTCTGTGATTGACTCATCTTCACCTCGGCGCAGTCAATGCCATGGGAGAGATGGGAGGGGGAGGTCACTGAACTGTCCATTCTTTTCCTTTAACAGCCAAGGATGTAATCCAAGGCTTTTGGATGTTGTCTCGCTTTACCGTCCTCACTAGCTTTGTTATAATAGCGCGGAGCTGCAAGCTCATTTCCTGACTCAAATGGTCTGTGTGCGTGGCAGGGTACGGGAGGCCCGGCCTTACAGAGAGGCCTGTCAGCCACATTAATAATAGAGGACTCAAATTGCTCAAACGAAGCTGCAGCGAGGAAAATCAATGTGGAAAATGATTGCTGGAAGCTTCCTTGTGAAAGGAAGACCTGGAGTCTCATTGTTTGTCTCGCTTTCAACCATTTTGAACCATGGTTTAGCATAGTACAGTTGAGGATACGTAGAGAGGGTTTGGTAAATAATTCACCTTTGACAGCTAGCTTGACGATTCCCTTATAGATTCTGTAGAAAATGTCAGTTCCTAAATGTGAGATTTCATCTCATTTTGAATTAGAAGGAGCGGGTGAATCGTTTGTGGAGAAACGTGACTACAAGCACAAAACATGAATTTGGACTTTTTTTCTGGATTTATACAATGCGTTTTAATGTATGTACTACTTTTCAAAGGTTTGGGGTCAGTGTGTGTGTGTTTTTTTTAGTGAGAATGCATTAAATTGATCACAATTATAATACTGAATTATAATTAAGCAGAACAGCTGTTTTTAACATATTTCTTTGAGCATCAAATCAGCGTAGGATGATTTCTTAATGACCAGAATGTGATGCTGAAGACTGGGTGATGGATTCTGAAAATTCAGCTTTCAAATAGAAAAGTTATTTTATATCACAGTAGTGTTTCCACACATTTCATTTTTTCTTTTCAAACAAGCTTTTATGGCAACCAACATTGAAATGCGTAGAAACACAATAATTATATCATTAGAATGACTTTTTCTTTTAATAAATAAATCTCGAAATGTGTTTCTGGGTCAAAACAATTCAGTATGATGGAGCAGGTCTCACTTCACCTTGAATAGCTACTTCAGAGATCCTCTTCAAGTTTGTAGAAAATGCCATGCTATATATATCACAGTCACAACATCTGGTGAAGCCACTTAAAAGATGACAAGGAGTGCTGTTGCCTTGAAGATCTCCGATCTCTCATACTCTCCGGTTATTAACTCCCTAAATCCTCTTGAATGTTTATCCCGTACCTCACGAGTTTGATTTCTACGTGTAGCGTTGTTTCATGCTGTCATGCGCAATTTACAGGAAAACATCCTGACTCGCCAAGATTTTCCTGTTTAAAGACCTTGCTGTCCTTCTCGCTCCGGAGGTGAATCATGAGAGCGGTGTAGTATGATGTATAAAGATGGTTTGTATGATTTTTCATAGGCGGACTGTTCATGTCAGCAGGAGGGAGAGGGTCTGTGGGCTGCTGTGGTCGGGGAAACAGATTTCATCAGTCCTGACTCCCACTTTTGTTGCCTAGACAAAAGTGCCTGATGAGAATTTTCTCGCAAGACGATGACAATGATCATGATAAATGCTCTCAAAATGGCCGCCTCTTTATCATTCGCCGTCAACTCTATATTCTCATTTTATGCAGTTAGTGCGCTTACAAAAAAAACATGTTCATCAAAACGAGCAGGGAAAAGTGAGACTGCAGAGTTTTTGTTATCAAATTGATCATTATAAGCTTTATCTCGCTCGCAGTGCGCCAAAGAAAACAAACGGCCCTGTCAGCCTCGGCACATCACCCATAATTCCTCGTCCTTTTTGCTCCATAAACAGTTGTTCCATCCGCACCGACCTTGGCGAGAGAGATAAATAAGTGGAATTAATTTGTTGCTGGGGCGACAGGGAGGCGTAACGAAGAGCACTGTCTGTTATTAATGTCCCTCCCGGCTGTGGCCGCACCCCCAAGGACCATAGGCGCTTGGAGAGGAGGTCAGGAGAGAGGGAGGGCCGAGCGGTCCAGTGGGCAGCACGGTGAGAAGGCTCGGGGTGATAGAATGCGCAAAGAGGCCATGGAGAGCCCGAGGCAGAGACAGATGATCTGCCAGATTGACAGGAAATTAGACTGAAAGCTGGTAGATATGCCAACGGCGCTATCTCTCCGCAGAGCGCCAGCTTCACGCTGCTTCGCTATAGAGCGTCGAGTAGAACGCTTCTTGATAAGACCAGACTCGCGACCCGCAAGGGTGCGTTTAGTACGTCAGCGTTTGGTGTGCGTACGATCCAGCTTTTGTAATATTTTACATTGTGTCAGGCAAGTCATAATATTTAGCCGAGCAATCCAGTCCTCGTTCTCCGGTTCGGTTAATTGAACCTGGCGAGAAGTAGGGCAGTGTCGCGTAAATGGTGATTGACCTCGATAAATTTGAGGCAACCCTGGTGTGCGAGGGGAGGGCCGACCAGACACATTTCTACGCCAGACCCGGTAATTAGCTTTAATTTCCTACCTTTATGGCTCGTCATTAAAATTAAGCCTCCCAGTAACGCATTTATTACCCTTCTCGGGAACAGTAGATGTTCCTTGCAAAAACGAAACCCATTTAGGCCAGAATTTACATTTTAACGATTATTCAAGCTGCCGTTTGCTTGAAACGTGATGCATGCCGTGCGACTGTATCTATTTGATTTTACAAAACGCAATGCTGCCAATTATCACAGCAACTGTATGCTAGCGTGGGCCCACGTGCCACAGGATGACCAGGGCGGCTCATGGTGAAGAGGATGGCAGGAGACAGCAATTATATGATCGCACCCACTTCTCTCAGAAGGAGGTATAAATCTCCATCCACTCTCAGAGGAAGTATTGTTTTGCACATACATTTCAAAGGATTACTCATTCCGGTAATTCAAGAATAGGCAGTGCATTATAGGGCTCCAGCAGGCCGAGTGATGATTAATTGTCGGTACTTTTGAAGATGCAGTGGGCATAGCTGCTTCACAGTCATGTTTATATCTGGACCTTGTCGTGATGGAGCGGTTCACGCTCCTACTAAAGCATGTGCGATTAAAACTGAAGTGTGATCTACATTTTCAGGGACGTGATGGAAAGTCAAGTCACACTTCATTTCGCAGGGTTCTTTGTTCTTATATAAAAAGTGACTTAAAATCAGGACTGTGCAAAGAGTTGTGTTCTCTATGCAGATTAGTTTTTTACAATTGATTATGTGCATTACTCAATGCCGAGAACACGTCTTTAAAGCTCTTCACACAGTTAAAGCAACAGCCGTGTCTGCGGTCTAAACTTGCTAATTGCTTTTCAATTGCTTTGATACAAAATGCATTCAATGACCGTATCAGTCACATTTGTTTTTCTGAACCAACTCAACCACTAACAAAATTCTATGTACAAGTCTGCACACATTTTCCTGAATGGTTTATGAACTACTGTGCTTTTTTGTACAGTAATGCCTTATAGAAGAATATTCAAAATTTTAAAAAAGCTTTCATTTGTTAACATTATTTAACTACATTATTTAATTTATACATCTAACAATAAACAGTACTTCTACGACAGCAATAATTCATCTTTAAATGGTAATCTTTAGAATTAATACAAAACGTTTGTAAATTTGGTTACACTTTATTTTAAGGTGTGCTTGTTACAGTGTAATTATACGTTTAAGTACTGAGTAATATTAATTAACTACATGTACTTACTATAGGGTTAGGATTAGGGTTTGGCTTTGGGTTACTTTCATGTAATTATGCATAATTAATTGTTATTATAATAGTAAGTACATGTAACATGTGTAACAAGGACACCTTGAAATAAAGTGTTACCCAAAATTTGTGAGTTTACATTAGTGAACAACCATGAACAATTGTATTTTGTTTTAACTAACATTAACAAGGAGTAATTAATGCTTTTAAAATGTATTGCTCATTTTTAGTTCATGTTCGCTAATGTATTAGCTAATGTTAACAAATGAGTCCTTATTGCAAAGTGTTACACAATTAGGTCTACAACAGCTGATTCCACTTTTAGCTGAAAACCACCCTGAAGCTGAGAACATTTTTGATCAATTTTGTAATAGTCTACTTAAAAACTGAAATTGCCTAACTTTTTATTATGATTCTGTTACTTAAACATGGCTGACAGAGAAAGTAGTGACTGGACGCATCTGTAATTGGGTCACAACTCAGAATGCCTTATTTAATTCTAGGATGACCTTCATGCAAGGCTTGTGCGTGGTGAAGAATAAGTGAAGGAAATGACATTTCACCACTGTCTAGCAGTCGCAGAGTATCAGCATAATATGACTTTCAACCTCACTCTACATTCCTTAATCCCAGGAATTTCTTTTCCTTATGGAGGTGAAAAGTATAAGGCCACTATCCATATGATCAGATGCCCCTCCTAGATGCAATAAATGCAGGATATCCAGACTTAAATGCAGAGGATTGCCAAAGACGGATCAGACATGCAAAGAGATTGCATCACAGGTGCATTACAATATATGCTGTAAATGAAACATTGGTAACACATCACATATCACAGTTCATGCAAATAAACATTAGTTAATGAATTAAGAATGATCAATACTTTATTTTTTTATAGCATTTTGATTAATGCTGATTAATGCAAATACAAATTTAGCTTTTCAATTTGTTTACTATACACTGTAAAAAAATATTCCAAAAAGTTGTTTCAACTTAAAATAATTTGTTATCCCGCTGACTTAAAATGTTTAGATTAGTCAACTTGAAATTTGAAGTTACTCAATGTTAATTTAAGGGACAATATTTTAGTTGCATAAACTAAAAATTTTAAGTCAGCGGGGTAACAAATTATTTTAAGTTGAAACAGCTATTTTTTAAAAACAATTTTACAGTGTACTGTTAAAAGATTTGGGGTCAGTAAGTTGTTATTATTCTTTTTTTTAATTAATCATTTTTATTCAGAAAGGATGGATTTTGTTCATCAAAAGTGACAGTAAACAGATTTACAAAAAAACTGTAATACTATTTCACAATATTATTGTTTTTGATGTGTTTTTGATCAAATAAACAAAGCTTTGGTTAATGTAAGAGACTTTTCAATGACCCCAAACTTATCAATGGTAGTGTATAGTGTCATAAATTAATTAGGAACGAGATAGCACTTTATTTTAAAGTGACATTGTTATACGTTACACGTACTTACTATTATAATAACATATAATTATGCCTATTTACATGCAAGTAACCCTACGCCAAACCCTAACCATATAGTGCATGTAGTTAGCACCTTAGGGCGCCTTAAAATAATGTGTAACCCTAAATTAAATTGAAATGTTGTTCATTGTTAGTTAACGATAACTAATGCATTAGCTAATCATTTTTTTCCAACACTGATACATCTTGTATAAGGCTACCTGTATTTAGTATTTTAAGGTTTGTGTGCTTTGAGTGACACAATGTTCTTGCTGGCTGAGAGCGTTTGCTCTTTAATGGTTGAAGGAGTTTATGACAAATATTTTACACCAGATAGTGTTTTGGTGCACTTTGAAAGTAAGATAACTGATGTGTCAGACTTTGTGTTGTGAACAGTGTGAGCAGTTTGAAAAAAAAAGTGTAGTCACTAGTCAGTATTGAGAAATGTGCCAATTGTTGTTTAAAAAAAGTAAATGTTAGAATTATTGGCTGATGTACAGTATATGGCAGATGTACGGTATTGATTGAACATTAAAGACTATTTATGTATGTGAAGCTTTTATTGCTTAGAGTACTTGGTTTTTACAACCATAAATTACAGTACAACACTACTCAAATCTTCTCCTCCACAATAATTACTCTGCTTAACAAGGGATGCAGTTGAAACTGACTTTTGTTTGCTGTTGATCCACATCTGTGTTCTTTGTTTATGTAATCATACCCACGTGTGGCTCCATGGATCAATTCCAGACAACCTGGCAATGTGTCACAGTAACTGAATGAAACTTGTATATGTAAAAAGCAAGATTAACTTTGATACCCTCCTAAACTCTGGCCCCGATTATTTTTTGTGAACTCTGCTATAAGACCGAATTGGACTGAAGGTTAATATCTGGAGCGTGCATTCATTTGCATACATTTGCATCCATTGACAGTAACGGGCCATCCATCTGCGTACGGTTCAAGAGAGAGCAGTAAGTGATGTGTGAGAGAGACAGCAGATGAGTGAATGAATCTGTGAGCGCTCAAAAACGTGACCTCACCGGTGATCGATCGCATATGTGAGTGTAAGAGTGTGATCTCATATGCTATCGGGTTACTGCAGACCACCGCAAAGTAGTGAATGGCAGACGTGGAGTCTAATGCAGCTGCTGTGAATAAGTGAGAGTGAACATCCGTGGTTGTGAGCGTGATGTTTGCAGAGCCCACGGTCACGCCGCTCTCCTTCGCCTCCGATGGGGGTCCTAGGCAGGCCCTGTCGCCTGGCAACCCACTGAAATAGCCCGGGACATGTCATGGGGGAGAGGATTACACCGTAATCAGGTTGCAAGGTCACAGTGAGAGAGTGAGCGCCAAAGAGAGAGAGAGAGGGAAATTCACCGCTGCAGAATATAGAATTTCATGCTTCTGGTTGAACTTCATTCATCAAGGTGTCTATGGAATGGGCATGCAGCCATGGGGAGGAAGCGGTAAAGGTTGCTGGAGAGCATGGTGAAGTGGGAAGAAGGCTGGGTTGGGGAGGAGAGAAGCCCTCAGGAGTAATTGGATGGGGAGAAAGGATGCTCAGGATGTGAAATGAGTGTGTTGCGGTTCAAAATTGCACACTGAACCATTGGGTAGGTGGTGTATAGGTGCCGACAAGAGGTCGAAATTGATTTGAGAGTGTATTTAATTACAAACTTCAGTCAGGGTAGAAATGTTTGAAACGTTTTTTTTTTGTTATTCGCAGCAGTCTAACCCTTTCTCGTCCTCCTGATGAGATGGTACTCTTTAATTAAGATAAATTAGACACGAAATATAGCAGAGAGAAACAGCCCATTCCCTTCCAATTTATTTATTTTGTTTGGTTATTATTTTAACCCCGGCCTGTGACTGGGACTAATGAGCTATTGAAACACATTTGGGGAGGTTCCACGTTTCGAGGTGGGAGGTGGGGAGGGATTCGCAGAGAAAATAGAGAGAGGAAAAATGTGGGTTTAAATAATGACAAATCACCCTGACTGATAGAAGCGTAAGATTGCTTTTACTGATGGGAAGAGAAAATATTACGGCCTCTTCTCTGGGAAATTGAAAGGGTATAAATAAATTATATTATAAGGGAGGGAGGGGGGAGTCAATGAAGAAAATTGGAGAAGGAGCAAGAGAGAGAGAAGGAATGAGGGAGGGAGGAAGAAAGAAAGAAAGAGCTACAAACTGTCGAGGCCACACTGGGTGAAAAGGAGGAGACATTGATTGTAATACATATCCTTACAGATTATCGTTAGGATTATAAGAGAGTTGCAAACGTATCTTTTACTAGCGGCCTCTGTACATAATACTGCAATAGGGAGCAACCAGCATGATTCTTGTTGCGATTGTGCGCCTGAATATGGCATTTCTGAAACTGAAAATGATTTATTCACCCTTGTGTCCTTCTATAATTTTTTTTTTTTTTTGCTTCCATGTAACACAAGTTTTGAAGAATATCCTGGCCACTTTTCAATATAATGAAAGTCTTCTCAAGTCATGTGATATATGAAGGACAGACCCAAATTTTGAAGCTTGAAAGGTCTAGCATCCATTCATTGTAATTTCATAAAAAAGAGAGACCTTTATTTTATATTATTTTATTTTTAATTTAATTAATTTCAATTTCTAAAATGAAAGTCAGTCAGGTTTGGAACAATATGAGGGTGAGAAAATAATAACCGAATTTGGTCACACTATTAGGATCCAATTCTTGTCATTAACAAACTATTAAAGGGTTAGTTCACCTAAAAATGAAAATTCTGTCATTAATTACCCTCATGTCGTTCCAAAACCGTAAGACCTTCGTGCATCTTCGGAACACAAATTACAGAGGTCATATGGTGCAATTTCATGTTTTCCTTTCTCTTTGGAGTGTTAAAAGCTGTTCATGCATAGATAAGGTCTGTTAAAGTTGCAAAGATTAAAGTCTCAAACCCAAAGAGATATTCTTTCTAAAGGTTAAGAGTCATCCACGCCTTTCTAAAACGCCTCATTTAAACACGCCCCCACAAATCTATGTCACTATGTGGGAAGATTTGCATAACACCGCCCAAATGTAGCCTATACGCATAGAAAGAAGGCATAACTTTTATTCTCCCTGTAGTATTGATGCCATCACTGGCTTGAAGTATTCGGCCAATCACAATGCTCTGGATAGCTGGCCAATCAGAGCACACCTCGCTTTTCAGAACGATGAGCTTTGTAAAAATCGACATGTTTCAAATGTCCAAATACACAAAATAATGTTATTTTTAGCACCGTCATATGACCCCTTTAAGACAGCAGACACCCTCCATAGACAGCAACACAAGTAAAATATTCCCAGACCCAGAAACACAGTAAGGGCATCGTTAAAATAGTCCATGTGACATGGTTCAACCGCAATTTTACGAAGCTATGAGAATACTTTTTGTGCGCAGAGAAAACAAAAATAACGACTTTATTCAACAATTCTTCCTCGTCGCATCCTCCACCATTATGTAGAGTAATTTCTTCTCTCTCAGGACAGTCCTCCACCATTTTGGAGAGTACCGCGACACATGTGTATTGTATGTTACAGTCGCAGTACTTTAAAAAATGGTGGAAGACTGTCCTGGGAGAGAAGAAATCGTTGAATAAAGTCATTATTTTTGTTTTCTTTACACACAAAAAGTATTCCCGTAGCTTTGTAAAATTACAGTTGAACCACTGATGTCACATGGACTATTTTAACAATGTCATTACTACGTTCCTGGGTCTGGGAATTTGCTGAAATTGCTGTCCATGCAGGGACAGAAACTCTCGGATTTCATCAAAAATAACTTAATTTGTGTTCTGAAGATTAACAAAGGTTTTATGGGTTTGGAATAACATGAAGGTGAGTAATTTTGGGTGAACTATCCCTTTAACTACGACGTTTGCCTCAATAAACTTCTAATTTGCTGCTTATTAATAGTTAGTAAGGTAGTTGTTAAGTTTAGGTATTGGATTTGGAATGTGGTCATGTAGAATATAACAGCCAATATGTTAATAATGGGCCTGCTAATAAGTAACCTGTTAATAGTACTAAGTCCCTGTACTAAAGTGTTACCCAGAATTTTTATTTCTGCATAAACTGCTTATTTAACCAATTTAACCAGCAAGAGTTTCTCAGACAGCAGCTTCAACACAAGTATTTTACACCAAACCAACATTAACCAGCCTTAACATTCATTAAAATTCATGCTGATTTAAGCTGTAGATGATCTTGCTCCATCTTACCGTCATACTTCCTTTATTACTCATCATATCTGTGTCACACGTTGTTCACCTCCCTTCTCTCTTACAGCTCGTCAACCATTTATCTGTAAACTCAGCAACAGCTATACATATCCTTCCTTATTAACACATTTACACACAACATATACATAACACTGTGCACGTGAAACACATGTCGGCAGTTGACAAACTTGCACGCACACATATCGAAGAAGTGTCGCTTTGACACATGGTGCGTATGGCACATTCAGTCCTACATTTAATTGCAAACTGACTCTAACGAACATCGCAAACAGCTGGTTGTGAGACACCTTAAGCCGTACACCTGTGGTTTGGGGTTGCTCTATATATGGTATATATAACAGCCCTCATATGATATGAATATGCTGTTACATTTTAAAATAACCATGCAAGCGTGTGATTTCACATGCATATCATATTGAGCATGTGGGGCGGGATTCTGGCATTTATGCCATTGCATTCGCATTTTTCAGTGTAATTGCGTTTCATAGTTCAGCTGAGATATGAGTGGGAGCATGTGCACATATCAAAAACAGCGTTTGCTTTGCTTATTAAATATGCATTTGAAGTATTGGTATACCACATTGCAATGTAGTGTCATGCCCAACACCATTGCATCTGTCTTTGAGGTGCTACCATGAATGGAAAACAGTCATTACAGGTTAAGGTTACTGTAGCTTCATCCTTTCACGGACGTTGCGCCTTTTAAAATTATGATTGTGTTCGAGGCATTTCTGTCAATGCGTCAATTTTCTCTTTTTTAGCTGGAAAATAATGGCGCGCTCGTACCTGCCTTTGTGGCATTTCTTAAGCTGACTGCAGAAGGAAGATGTGAAGGTTTGAGACCAGCCGAGATATGAAAAATGCAACGTGGCGGAAATGAATCCCTGAAAAAAATGCTCTGTGATGGAGGATGTGTGTGTGAACGTGTTTGCGACCAGCAATCCACATGGTGATGGGTCTGCCATGATTGAAATTTTTAATTTTGAGTTTAGATACGATGTGGGTGTGTGACTGTATCTGTTCCCTTCCTCCATCCGCCTCTGTCTTTCTATCTATCTGTGTCTTCAGTCTCCCTCTTTCACATCTTCCCCTCTTCCCCCCTTTCTATTCCATACTCAATCGATTTTGCTCTCTGACAGACAGCGGTTGCTTTTGATCCTAATCCTGTTATCTGTTTATACTCTGTCCTCAACATGGTGGCTGATGAGATTTCAATGCATTACTGTCACCCAGTCGCTGACAGCTCTACGTCTGTATGTGCGGCTATGCGTTTGTTGCCCGCTGCGAGTGCAGTAGAGAGTCTGATGCTGGTGGATTACTTTATTTTTTATCACTCGATTCAGGGTTTGTTTACTGGTGGGAATTTTGGACTCCTGTACATAAAATCGTATGTTACTTTACCTCAGTTCAATACTTGCACAACACTAAAATGATTATTGCTTGCCTGCTGGGCTTCCAGACACGGAATATGCTCGGCTTTAAGCTGTGAATTCCTTTTTTAAAGGGATTTTGTCTTCGTTTGCTCATCCTCATGTTATTTAAAACATGTTTGATGACTTTCTAGAATGCAAAAGGAGATGTTTTGAAGTAGGGCTGCATGTTTAATTGAAAAAAATCTAAAAGGCAATAAAAGCAACAATGGTTTAACCAGATTTAGAAAAATTCCAATCCACTTTTTTTTCTCCCCAAATAGTGCAGCCCTGTTTTCAAGAATGTTTTTCTGCATTTCTCTTGCATTCAATGAAAGTGGATAGGGATGGGGGCTGCCAAGCTCCAAAAAGGACAAACACATCATAAATGCATCATAAAACTATTTCAAATGACTCACAAACAATATTTCAGGTACTTTAAAGGTATATAATGGCTTTGCGTGAGGAATACTGTAGGCTGAAACTGAACGATTGTCATTATTCACTGAAATTTTGTGCGTTGCATGGAAGAAAAAGTCGTATGGGTTTCAAAGGACTGATGATGACAGAATTGTCATTTTTTTGGGTGCCTGTGTTGTGACTGTGTTGTGTAAACTAAACCTATTAAAAATAATTATAGCTGAAATAAAATAATAAATACTTAAACTTAAAAAGTAAATAAAAATAACAAATGTTGCCTTGTAAGTTGATGTACTAAAACTACTAAAGCTAAAACTGAAATAAAATTAAAGCTAAATAAAAATATAAAAAACTAAAAATGACAAAAGCACATAAAATTACTTAAAAATAAAATGAAAAATGAAAATATAACAATAGAAGCTAATTGAAAAATATTAATAAATACTGTGGGCCGGTTTTACTAACAGCTTGCACCAGTGGGTCAGGTTTTACTAAAGACACGCAGTGACGAATTTTACTAAAGCTTGTGCTCGTCAAATTACTGGCATTTGCGCCATTATTTAACAACCAAAAAAAGCATGTCTAAAACTATTTTGAGCTTGAAATGGAGGAGGTACCGCAGAGAACAGAGAGCGCATGGTAGAAGGGAGAGGATTTTTTCCACACGTATTAATTTACTTTGAATGCAAGAAGTGCCAAGCCATGTTATTTTTAATTTGATTCAGGAATAAAAGACGACTTGGAACCCCCATCTATAGGACTCACGCAATACCAGGTCTATTAAAACTTCTTGCAACTCTTCATTTTTTGCCTCCGGTTCCTATAAATTAACTGTGGCTTCTTTATTTCTTTATTCTTTATTTGCGACTATGCTAATTTGCGCTGTGCTTGGTATTTTGTGTTGGTCGATATGTAAATGAGATGTTGCGTCTGTGTTCTGTGTTGTGCGGTTGTTAGTAAACCACCCACAGAAATTTCCACACCCATTGGCGCTGTTTTAGAACTGCGCTCTCGCGCTAATTTGCTCTGCTTAGTAAAACTGGCCCATATTAGTATATAGGTAATACTTAAGAACAGAATTGGGTGCACTATGCCTTTAAGAGTGAGGTTTTGCAATACCTTTCTCACAGCTTGCTCCAATTGATGTCAGTTAGCTTACTGGTAGCTGTGTGCATCTTAAATGTGTGCCAAAGGCAGACCATCTCTGTTACCTCTAAAAATAAGCTCAGAAGAGGCACAAGTGCATCAAACTGAATTGTGTATTCAAGAGGCACATCAATTAGTCATGATGGTCGAGACCGAGAGAAGCATCCCTCAAGAGTTTGCGCATCACAGCTCTGAATATCCTCCCTTCTTCTCTCCTCTTTTCTCTGGGTTTTTCGCACTTGCTGTCTCTCAACAGAATATTTTTCTCCTTCTGCCTCTATCTCTTTCTTGGTTCGTCACTCCTCTTCTTTCTTGTTTGCATTTTACCTATCCATTTATCTATATCTCCTCTTTTCATGTCCGTCTCTTGACTATCACTAAATGATGTATTGCTGAGTCTGGACAGGATGAGCGCCAGCAGTGATAAAGCAGCGTGCTGCCTCCGTTTCCTGCGTCCTCCATTTTGATTCAGTGGAGCTGTCCACGCAGATATGCGCTGAGGCATGCACACCGACACACTCCTGTGACTATAGCAGCACGCACACACAATCTAAGGTGCAGTGGTTGTCAAGCAAGTTTGAATGTCTTTCAGTCTTTCTCAGAAAGGCTCAGGCAAAGTCATCCTTGAAATAATGGAGGGAGACGTAAACACTCGCTCGTGTGCTCACGCACAGAGGAAGATGGTGTGGATGGCTCTGTTCCAAAACCTAGTGTGCTGCCTACGTAGACAGCATGCACATTGGGAAAAAAAAGAGAAATGAAGCAGGGAAAGTGTTGATTACAATGTCATTCTAATTAAAAACCATCTGTTTTACCTAATATTTGCATGTTGTGCATTTTATGCTTATTCAATCACGTGTTGTTAGTGTAGCAACATGCTAACACCGTGTTCTATTGAAATTAGGGCTGGGTAATAAATTGACATTGATGTTCATCAAAAAAAAAATTAATTCTGATAATAAACTTTTGAGTAGTTTTCGATATTTAGTCTACATTTAGACAATCGGGTGTACGATGCTAAAAATGTTCTGCATCTCCATAAAGCTTGTCAACAGAAGGAAGCATGAAGTGCTCTAAAATCTCCTGGTAGATGGCTGCGTTGACTGTGGACATCAGAAAACACAGTGGACCAACACCAGCAGATGACATGGCAGCCCAAATCATCACTGACTGTGGAAACTTCACACTGGACTTCAAGCAACATGGATACTGTGCCTCTCCACTCTTCTTTCAGACTCTGGGACCTTGATTTCCAAATGAAATGTAAAATTTACTTTCATCTGAAAAGAGGACTTTGGACCGCTGAGCAACAGTCCAGTTCTTTTTCTCCACAGCCCAGGTAAGATGCTTCTGACGTTGTCTCTGGTTCAGAAGTGGCTTGGTAGCCCTTTTCCTGAAGACGTCTGAGCATGGTGACTCTTGATGCACTGACTCTAGCTTCAGTTCTCTCCTTGTGAAGCTCTCCCAAGTGTTTGAATCGGCTTTGCTTGACTGTATTCTCAAGCTTGCGGTCATCCCTGTTGCTTGTGCACCTTTTCCTACCCAAATTCTTCCTTCCAGTCAACTTTGCATTTAATATGCTTTGATACAGCACTCTGTAAACAGCCACACCTTTCAGTAATGACCTTCTGTGACTTGCCCTCTTTGTGGAGGGTGTCAATGTTCGTTTTCTGGATCATTGCGAAGTCAGCAGTCTTCTCCATTATTGTGGTTTCAAAGAACAAGAGATACCCAGAATTTATACTGCAGGGATTGTCATTTATTCAAACTCAAATGTAAATATTCTAATATTTTGAGATACTGATTTTTGACTTTCATGAGCTGTAAGCTCTAATCATCAAAATTAAAAGAAATAAACATTTGAAATATATCAGTCTGTGTGTAATGAATGAATATAATATACAAGTTTCACTTTTTTAATGGAATTAGTGAAATAAATCAAATTTTTGATGATATTCTAATTATATTACCAGCACCTGTATTTGCAGTACACAAGCCGCGGTTAAGACAGTTGACTCCACTGTGATGTGACCCTGTCTCTCTCTCTCTCTCTCTCTCTCACACACACACACACATGACGCGTTACTCTACACTGCACAGAACTAATAACAAAACATACTATTGCTGATTCAGAAGCGCCAGATTGTCATAGCAAAGTCGGAATTGAACTTTTTTTTTTTTTTTTTAAATAGCCTTTGTGCACAGCCAGCCTTGTACTCTCCTAGGTTCACGAAAATAAAGTGTGTCCATAAAATGCGTTGCACAAATTTGAACATTTTGGTTGTGTTGTTCTGTTGTAAACAAATCTTAACCAATGATTCCTAACTGCATCTACTTTCGGAAGGCCGAATAAAGTGATTTTGCGTTCGCACAGAAACACACAGCGTCTCCCTGACATGGCTGCATCAACACTACTGCGGTTACTGAAACCATGCCTTCTTTGTTTGTGTGCACATTTGGGCAGCATTACGCAAATATTTCCACATTGTGACGTAGACATGTGGGGGCGTGTATTAATGAGGCATTTTAGCCCGGTCTGGATCAGCCTTCTCTTTTAGATCAAATAAATATTCTCCTTTTTTGGGAGAATTTGAGCTTTGTAACTCTGCAGATCTTATACATGCACAAACAGCTACATGACACACTAAAGAAAAGGAAAACAAGAAATCGCATCATATGACCCCTTTAACCCAACCTTCTGGGTAGTAACCCAAATGCTGGGTCAAAACAACCCAATCGCTGGGTTTGTCTATATTTTACTCAACGCTCGGTTGTATTTAAACCAGTTGTATTTTTTTTAGAGTGTATCATTAAAAATATCAATAATAGATGATATGAAAAATAATGACATCTTATTTTTGTCCATATTGCCTAGAAATAATTGAAATCATTATGAGTATTTTCAGTATTTTCTTCGATGTACTTTGTGTGAGGAGGGCTATTTGTGTGACACACAGAATTCTTGCCTATCTGCAGTATTTGCAAATTGGTCACTTGTGAGTTTCTATTTCAGTTAGCTTCCTTTGAACACAGCTGCCTATGTAGGCATCCTACAGCAAGGTAGCATGCTAGCTTTTGGAACAGAGCTTATGTGGAGACGCAAACTGCCTTTTCCTTCATATTTATAAATGAATATCACTTTGTTAACTATTGAAATCCATTGTGAAATCAGATTATTTGTGTGTGGAGCTCTATTTGTATGCCAATAACGAATTGGTCTGAGTTTTGGAGCTGAGCGATGTGGATGTGGAGACACACACTGTCTTTTCCTTCATCATCACAAATGAACACTTAGACTGACTGTCTGATGGAGCCCCTTAGCATTGGGTTGCTATAGAAACACCCGTACTTTCGAAGATGACCCAAATTAGTTTTCCAGCAGCCAAGCGTAGATGGTCTCCCACCTGGGAGGGTGAAAGAAAGAAGGGAGGAGGGGAGGAGAGAGCAGAGGAGGTTAGCGAAAGAACGTACAAATGGAATGAAACGCTAGAGAGAGACAGGAGGGGTTTAGGCTGAGAGAAGTAGAAAGCAGAAGATGATTCTAGCAGGCGATAGACAGATGTGATGAAGTCGTGACGGGGGACAGAAGAGTGAAAGCGACAGAACAAAGCCTCGTGATTTGATACGGTATAGAACGTGTCAAGACGACATATGAAGGCAGAGATTAGGTTGTCGGAGAACACGCTTCATTTTTAAAGGTCACTCCGAGGTGGTGGGGCTGACATTGACGGAGGCATTATAACATGAATGTTCAGAACTCAGAAAGCTTATTACAAGCCTACGGTCAGATTAGCCCTACCGCACACCACACGCTAATCAGACCAGAAAATACGGCGAGGATTACACGCAAACAAACTTCCCCCGCCACACGAGCGCCATTGTGAACGCCGAGTAACTTACTTGGAGCCTATCAAAGGCTTGTTATTTAGCAGAGAGGGACACTTAATGCCAGCCATTGATGCTAAGGAAGCGCTAAAAGATTTTTTCTGCTTTCGTATTAGGCTAAAGTGTGTTCCATTATCGATTGAAGTATTAATAGACCGTCCGTCTCAGGAAACACAATCACTAAAATTGATCCAGACATGTCAATGGCTTGTCATGGGCCGAAGAATGTCACACCTGCTGAAAAGCGGGGCGAAGGAAATCAAATAAGTCAATTAGCATGCAGGCAAATTTCCCAGCTGGACGCATTCCTTCAGGTTCACCAGAGGGGGAGGTTGCCCAGCAACCGAGAAATGAATTAGTCGTTGAAGTCTTCCCTGGGTGTGTTGTGGACACATTTCATTCCTGACCTCTTCCATCTGTTTTGGTCCACACAACTGGCAGACAGATGAAAGTCCATCCCTTTGCACTTAATGAATTCATTGAAGCTAATGTGAAGGAAATGTGACCATGATGGTCTATTTTTCATTCTGGCTTACCTGAGATTTTGGAGGGAATGTGCGCCGTATGGTTAGTGACTTGATCGCAGGAAAAAAAAAAAAAATGCAGCTATAAGATTAAACCAGCATGAATTTCCATGCTGTTTTAAGCTGGTTTATGTTGGTTAAAGCTGGTTTAGATGGTAGCTATGCTGTTTACAAGCAAAAAATAACTAAAAAAACAAAAACACTCTGTTTGAATTGTTGAAATGTCATTGACTGAATACTGATTGCATGGTGTTATTTTAGTTTAGAGTGTATTCTTTTTCTTCTGTTTTTATTAGTGGTCAGCCAATATGGATTTTTTTGATAGTCGATGCCAGAGCAGGGTGGCGGATGGCTTTAATAAAGCCAGTATATAGTATGATATTGTACTACACTGAACGCATTTTAGAGTGGCCTTTTATTGTGGCCAGCCTAAGGCACACCTGTGGAATAATCATGCTGTCTAATCAGCATCTTGATATGCCACACCTGTGAGGTGGATGGATTATATCGCCCAAGGAGAAGTGCTCACTAACACAGATTTAGACAGATTTGTGAACAATATTTGAGAGAAATAGTCCTTTTGTGTACATAGAAAAAGTCTTAGATCTTTGAGTTCAGCTCGTGAAAAATGGGGGCAAAACCAAAAGTGTTGCGTTTATAATTTTGTTCAGTGTATTTAATTTAAATGTAACAAATCACACATGCTGCAATGAAATGTATATATTTTTTCACATTATATTTAAATACATTATAAGTAAATCATTTGAAAAAAAAATTAATTAATAAGAAAAAAATTAATAAATAAAAAATAATAATTATATATATAATAATTATTTTTTTTAACTTATTTACATATTTATATTTAATTCCTTATTTTTTACATTTTTTAAAATGGACTTTTATGTGTCTTTTCCCCATCTTTATATTAGCTATACAAGGCTACGGTTTTGTAGGATTTGTGCAGCATATACCTGTATAAATAACCTTGCAAAGCTGGTTGACCGTCTTGCTGGTTTAGCTAGTAAACACATCTTGTTGGGGATACCAGCATGCCACAATCCTAAACACAGTATGTACTTTTTTTTTTTTTCATTAGGTTGCACTTTATTTTGTGATTTTACTGGACCAGAAAGGATGCAGATGAGTGGAGTCCCCACTGACTAGAGCGGAGGATAATACTTAATGTAACAAACTTGAACGATTTTTTTGAGTGAAAATTCTCCCTAGTTGGAGATTTGTGACTTGGACAAAAACAGAATCATGCAGGTAATGAAATGGATTGACAAACTGTTTCTTTATCGATTTGGAGGTGGCGGAATGCCTTTCTGGGCCAATTTAACCCCTAGAAGTGCAAGTATGCGTGGAGAAGGCTGTGCTGTTTCCCTGGAGTGGAGACTGAGCTAACACAGATAAAAGTCTTGACGAATGTGAATGTAACCCAAACATGGCGTAAAAAAAAAGGAAAGCCACTCCATCCCTGCTGGAACTCTCTGGATATGTTAAACCCTTTATCTGTGGTGCACCATGCGCTGCGTAGGCCCCCAGTGTGATATGTGTGCGAGTGTGTGCGCTTTGGATAAATATATTTGCCTTCACACTTTAGAACAGCGATGAGCTGATATCTGTATTCACACAATGCACGAGTCTATTTGAGATTCATGACTCACATGGAGACAAAACCGATTCCTTCCAAAATGGGGCACCTTCTGCAACCCCCCAACACATGCAATCAAAGGGTGCAGTTAGTCTAGAAGGGAAAACGAGAGATAAACTCTGGTATTATGGTTTTAGATCTAAAGCAAAGGCTGTTATCCTCTCCTGTGCTGTGTGCACTGTTTGCTGATATTAAACCTCTCATTAGATTCAAACACTTTCCCTTGAACATGATAAGCCCAAGGCAACACTTTCTAATTAGTTTATGTGGCCCGCTGGTAACTCAAGTCGTTGTTTTATTTTTCCTTTTTTGGCAGCAAAGTGTCATTATCACTCGTGCTGATCTTTTTTGAAGCGCTTTTGGCCTGGTTGGCTCCACTGTGTGTTGACGCACTTGTTAGTGAGAGGAAGTGGCTGCTGTGAAGGTATATCTAGAGGCTAGTGTAGCAAAGTGGAGCAGCGTACATTCGTATGCAATGCATGTTATATCGCACATGTCCAGTAATGCACTAGTGTGGCTGCTATTGACTGTGTTACTAAAGCTACTTGCTAGGCTACAAGCTACACACAGTTGAAGTAGTTCAACAAGCAATGACATTTAGTCAAAAACAGCTAAAACGGAGGTCAAGTCTTTAAAGGGACAGTTTACACAAAAATGAAAATTATGTCATCATTTAATCACCCTCATGTCATTCCAAACCCCTATGACTTTCACAAAGTCATACAGATTTGGAGTGACGTGACTGTAAATGATGAAAGAATTTTCATTTTTGAGTGACCAATTATGACCTGGCTCAACTGCGATCCTATTCAAAGGAAGTCATTCTGGAAACTTGATTCTGATTGGTTAAGATTGTAACAACAAACATTTCCATACAGTATTTTGACTAGTGTCCATGACAGTGCTGTTTAAATGGCCATTCACACCAAGAACTATAAGGATAATAACTATATACTGATGCACAGTAATGTTTTGTTGATTATAAGTACGCACTACAGTTATGTTGTCTACCATTTCAAATGTTCGTTGGGTGAACTCTGATTGGCTGCTGATTATTGTTAGATAGAAAATATTCTAAAAAGTGATTCCTTGTTCCTCTGTGTCAATATTATTATAGCTGTGATGTGGACTACTACACTGTAAAAAGTGATAAGTTGACTTAACTTAAAAAAATTGAGGAAACCCATTGCCTTAAAATTAAGTAAATAATAATTTTGACAATTCACTTAACTTATTTTTTTTTAAATTATTATTTACTTAATAATTTTAAGGCAACAGGTTTCCTAAATTTCTTTTAAGTTAAGTCAACTTATCACTTTTTACAGTGTATTAAAATGTTGTAGTTAATAGGTATTATTATAGTTATTGTCCTTACTGTAAACAACCCTTAACTGACTGCTCCTTAACATACACTGTAAAAAAAAAAAAAAAAAAACCTGTGACATTTACGGTCAAATATAGGCAGGTTGCCAGAACTTTACCGTAAAAAAATAAATAAATAATAAAACATGGTAGCAAAATTTTAGATTTTACAGACTTAACTTAAATTCACAGTTAAAAAAAAAACATATTTCATTAACCGATATAACATAATATTATAATAATACTATATAATATAATGCTGACCATCCTGTTGAAGGATTAATATCTGTTTTGTAACATTGTAATACACTGATAACCACCAAAAATAGATGGTGATGAGAAATTCACATGATGAATCAAAGTTCATCAACAGCTTTTCCACAAGCTGAGAAGAAAAGTACTAATATACATAGAAGGTGTGTCATTAACACAAATACTAAACACCATCATGGTAACACACATGACACTGAAAGGATGCAATAAACATTCATTTAGCAACATTACTGTAGATGTGAGATAAAACCCTAATGTACACAACTGATAAGAAAAAACTAAGAAGAAAGTTATTATAATGGAAAAACATCAAATGTGAAAAATAATGCAGGGAATTCAGAGAGGGTCCATTTATGATTTTTCACTGTAAATTATATAATTATATAATAACCGTTATTTTAACACTATTTTAACCTGTAATTACATTAAATGTAATGAAAGTTATTCACTGTATATACTATTGAAACTTACTATTTAACCAATTAACAGGCTTAGCATTTTTGCTGTCTTTTACTGTTAAAATCACAATTATTTTTTGCAGTGTACCTACAGTGTATTTCCTACATAGTTCTGCTTAAGTTTGGTTTGATCTCTGTTCTTTTGCTCATCAGATGTAACGCGTGTATTCATATATTGAAAAAACTGGCTATTTCATTATAGCAGCCTTGGCTAGTTCATTAGCTTAGGACTGTTTACCTCTTGTTAGGCGAGCATATTATCGGTCTTTTGTGTATCTTCTTTCAGCATTCTTTGCTGTTGAATAAGACGAATACAGTGCCAGGTAATTAAGGAGTTTTTGGCTGGCTTCTGGAACATCTCAGCCTTTTAGCACAGCTCATTAAAACCTGTGGCCATTGACCCAAAGTCTGTACAGTGTCCATTCACTGCGTAGCGATCAGACGGAGTGCATAACTTCAGAAGAATGGGTGACAAAGCATAGCATTAAAATCAGCGAAATCAGCTGATATTAAACCGGAACCAAACAGCAACGGAAGCATTGACTGCGGCACATTGACTGGGCGTCCCTTGTGAAGTCTCAGCCCTGACCTGCCAGTCACGCCGGACATCCACACTGGCCCTGCGCTGGGCCGTCTCTGTTCAGGGTGACCACTGGGGCTGCTTCTTCTCCTAGCAGCGCTGACAGCTGGTCAATTGGCTTTAGAGAGCCAAGGCCGATGTCAGCTCGCATGCAGAGTGGACTAAGCGACCTTGGGCGTGCCCGTTGAGACGGCCAGGGAGAACGGGATGAGATATCCATACAAAACAGAGCATTTTTTAACCTTTGCATTCTCACCCCTGCACAATCTGTCATTCTATTTTCACTCAGTTCTTTTTCTGTATCCCAGGATCGTTGTTTTTCCAAAGATATGAGATTTTTCCCAACTATCTCTCTCTCTGTTTTTTTCCTTTCTCCTTCATGACCTGCTGAGTTCAGGAAAGAATTTATCCTCTGGGAAGCCTGGCTCAGTGTCGGCCTCGGCATTTCTCCATAGTGTTCCTGTTTACCTTTCAATGTGAGTTAATACTCTGTCAACACCATTAATCCCCAGCATAATAGGGAGCGTCCGCCAGCGTCCGCAGTGTTTACCAGGCTGCCGACAGCTCGCCGAGATTGATTCAGTGATGCTTTATGTCCGGCAGTCTGATCTAATGACACGGCTGTAAATTCCCAGCATGGAATGGCCACGGCTGCAGCTCCTATAGTGGCTTTGTGAAGTTTGTTCTCCCAGGCTGGGTTCAACCTCACATCTGTTTACTGTACCACGCCGTGCATCTTACTGGGACCCGTTTAACACTTCTGTTAGCGAATGACAGCTGATGTACTTTTTTCCCCACACTTGGCTCACTCTCTACAGGGAACTGACTAAAACACACATAAATTTTCTTAACTGTCTATTTGTGTCTATATGTGTCAGAGAGAGAACACGAGTGGGTGTCTGAATTCACAATGACAGACAGCCGCAGGAATGAGTGTGTCTGTCTGTCAGACACATGTTTCGAGGGTGTCTGTGTTTGTGTGTGAATATCTGTAAATTGTCTTCTGTTTGGCGCTGAGAGCTTCGATAGGTGGGGTGAAATATAATCTCTTTTCCATTTCTCCATGAAACTGGTTCACTGTCATAACCCCAATCCCTCTCAAAGAAACTGCCAATTTGGGCTGTGGGGCCGTGTGACTCACGCACTACGGCGCAGTCTGGGTCTGAATCTGGAGAGCCTGATAATAGAGCAAGTGTGTCAGTCACATCTCCCACCCTCCTCTCATTGCTGCGTTCCTGTTAGGAGTCACCTACTTTTAGCATCTTTGCAATTAATGCTGTGGGGGTTTGTTTTGGGTTATTTTAAGGTGTCATGCACCTATTCATTTATGTTTTTGGGTTCAAGTAGCGCTTCAGGTTCGCTTGGTGCCTTAGACAGATTCTGACCAGAGGCCATTACCGTAATTTGTTCAATAACTATTTTAATTATTGCAATATGAAATAGGTTTGTTGAGCATGCCAAGTGTTCCTGTGAACACCATGTATATTTAATATATGGAAAAGAGCAGCTCCTTTTTTGTTTTATGAGAACAAAGCGTTGACTTTTGAATGACTCGAGGGTGGATACGTTTATGGTGTGATTCTATTGGCCAGTCCCAGTTTAGTCACAAAATGGTGTTTTCTGATAAATGAAATATATACATTCTTGTTCAAATGTTTAGTGTTTAGATTTTTTTTTTCAGTAATACTTTTATTAAATGTTACTTGAGCACCAAATCAGCATATTAGAATGATTTTGAAGAATCGTGTGACACTGAAGACTGGAGAAAAACCTGCTGAATATTCAGCTGTGACATCACAGGAACAGATTACATTATAAAATATATTAAACAGTTATTTAATATTGTAATATTTTTCACAGTTTTCCTGTATGTTTGATCAAATAAATGCCTTGGTGAGCATGAGCACTTTCAAAGTAAATAAAAACTTTACTGACTCCCAAACTTTTGAACAATAATGTGCACATAAGAAATCATATTTAGTAAATTCATTATTTGTTTTTATTTATTTATTTATTATTTGATATTAATAGGAAAGGGCAACTAAATGACAAATTTGTGAATACGTTTCTATACGTTCTATAATTATCATGTCCTATCATTCCTTTTTGTGTAAAGTTTTCTTACATTATTTTGGGTTAATGTACAAACAAAATAGCACAGAATTCAGTGTTTTTCAGAATGGCGATAAACATCTGTTATCGCCTCCGGTGGGATGTAAATTGTGTATCTTAGATCTTTCCATCTCTCCCTTTTGTTCTCAGAAGGACAATGTTGATCTTTGATAACGTACCATGATAAATGACTGAGTTGCTCATTCCCTCCCCGTGCTCATATTATCACAGTGATATTTGACTGACAGCCTGTCACGGTATTACACTTGCTGCTGCATGGTTCGCACGTCTGTGATGATTGCTGTCGAGGGAATGACATCTGTTGAGATTTCCACACCGAGTGTTACTCACAGTGGATGCCATTAAATCAGCCCCTTACCCGACACCCCACCCCCCCATCTTAGCAGTAAAATCTTGCCTCAGGAGCCGAACCAAGATAATGGCTTTCCCATTACAAATACAACAATATTTGTAAGACCGCAAACTCGCCACAAACCTACAGGGGCTGGGGTAGGAATTACATTTTCACTCTTATTGGATACCATTTGAAGCGTGCTGTGAGAGATAACTTTTATTTCTTGCGCCCTGAAATCAGAAACCGGTTTCTGTGGAGGCAAGTCAACCAAGATGAATGTCAGATTTCTACTTTCTTTTTGTCAAAGCCCAATCAGATGTCCATCCAATCGAAGCCACTGATGTCTTTCGACTCTGTTCTATCTGTAAATGCATGGCTTTGGTTGTTGTATTTATTTATTTATTTTCAACGGAGTAGACAGGAGAGAATGCAGGAGCTTGAAAACTGTGACAGAGGAGAGCGATTTTGTTAGCAGAGCAGCCATGCGGGATGAGATAAGTGACGGGGGCTGTGCTCGTGTGTGTATGTTGAGCAGTGAAGCATGTGTTGGCACAGCCAGTAGTCACTTTAAAAATGTATGCGTTGCAGGGGCTACAAGCCAGGTCACCTTCCATCCATCGGGAGAGCCGAGCTGTGCAGGTAACATTCACAGATGACCGCAGAGATGAGAGGGTTGTTTTTTAAATGCATTTCTGCACAGCAAAAAGTCTAACTTTCAGGTTGAAATATCTGAAAATCGTTAAAACTAGACAGACAACTAGACGTTAAAACTAGACAAATTTACTTGAGAAACAACTCTGCATAAGATAAAAGGCTGATTTCGCGAGAATATCTCTATAAGGAAGGAAGGAAAAGGAAAGGACATGACGTGTGGACAAGTATGGTGACCGATACTCAGAATTTGTGCTCTGCACAAATTTAACCCATCCAAGTGCACACACACAGCAGTGAGTAGTGAACAAACACACACACCGTGAACACACACCCAGAGCAGCCAATGCTGCAGTTGGGGGTTCAGTGCCTTGCTTAAGTGTCTCACCTCAGTCGTGGTATTGAAAATGTAAGCGAGCACTGGACATTCACTCCCTCCACCTACAATCCCTGCTGGACCTGAGACTTGAACCCGCGACCTTTGGGTTATAAGTCCGACTCTCTATCCATTTGACCACGACTGTCCTAAAAGTGTATTTTGCTGTTGTTTGTGATAGTTTTACATATACATATACGTATCTGGCAAAGTTTCCTACATTAAACACACAGTAATGAAAATGTAAGAATTAATTGAAAACAATAGACACAGCAGCACAGTAATACTTATGTAATGAGGTCACAGGTGTGGTTATATAGTATTTTATAATGTCCTCAGCCAATCATAATGAAGGACCCGAACTATCCAAACTATTTTATAAAAACAAATTTAAAACAATTCTGCTAATGCAGCAAGACAGAGTACACGAATGTTTAATATACAATGCATGAAAAGTGTTATCTTTTGCAAAGATCTTTAGATATTTTCCTTGAAAAATAAGTAAAGTTGTGGTTGGTAAGATTTTTTTTTTAATGTTTTTGAAAGAAGCTCTCAAAGCTCACTACATTTATTTGATCAAAAACACTGTAAAAAAAACTGTAATACTGTGAAATAATATTACAATTTTAAAAGAATTGTTTTCTATTTTAAAAATGTAATTTATTCCTATGAAAGCGAAGCTAAATTTAATTCAGTCATTGTAACATGATCCTTCAGAAATCTTTCTAATATGCTGATTTTGTGCTCAAGAAGTGTTCCTATTATTATCAATATTGAAAACAATCAAACAATGACACATTTCTTTCAATATATATTAATCAATAGAAAATTAAAAAGAAATCTGTATCATTGTAACATTGGACTTCACAGTTCATTTTCACTGTGAGTGGTGGACAGAAACGGAAGTTGGAGCCTGGAGAAGAGCCAGAGTACTTTATTTTTTCATTATACACTTAAAATGGTCATTTAAATGTAACTATGATCTGATTATGCAAATTTAATGTAATTCTGACAAAATACAGTTACCTTTTCTGTATCCTGATTTTGTAACACCATATATTCTGTCACTCCACAAGCCTGTTCGACTGCCCTGCTCAAATGCTCCATGATTTATTCCAGCGAGCAATATGAAAAAATGAAATGAAGTGTCTGAGAGAAAATTAAAGACGAGGAGATTGAGAGAAGTAAAGACAGAGAAGCCCCAGTCTCTCCTTTAACTTATATAAGCACATAAACACTTGAGGCATGAAATGAACAATTGCATATTTTACAGAGGCAGAATTATGTAGATGAAGTGAAGGTAGAAGGAAGGGAAGCTTATCAGAGAGCGGCAGGGCTGCTCCCTCAGCTCGTCTCTGGGTGTGTGTGTGTTTATGGATCAGGAGTCATTCATAAAGCCCTAGCCGAGGTGTTTACGTGTGTTTACGTCTGTGTATATGGAGATGGAGGAAGCTGGGGCCCGGAGTGAGACTGAACCTCTACCTGAGGAGGGTGTAGCTTTCAACTGCCTCATCCCGTCGTTTAGTCTTCCTGCCAACCTACTCGGTCCCCTATTTATCATTCCAGTAGCTTTGGCGTTTTGTTGCTTTCGGTCTTCACGCTGTGGAGAATTTGATTACCGTGGCGTTCAGGAGGAGGAGATGCAGACCCGAGCGTAATCGTCTTGTTTGTCTCGGCTGGTGTTTGGAAATGAAAGGTAGTTCTGTGCTCTAACTAAGTGTTTCATATCCACCATAAGGTACAAGTACACTTTGATGTCTTCAGTTGGGAGAACGTTCTGTTGCGTTTACGATGCGGTGACTTGGTTGTTCTGAAGCGGAGTTGTCCCGTGTCCTGTCTACGCTGTCATCCGACTCTATGGGTGGTCCATTAAATTCCCTTCTTTGATCTGTTAAGCACGGAGGGGAGCTTTCGCACAGAAAATGAGCGGTTGCGTCTCCCTTCCCAGCTGTCTCAACCTGCTCTTGTTTTCCCCTGCACCAACAATTACCATCAGGGCTTGCCGACACCCTCCTTCCTTCCTTCCCTCCCCAGTCTGTAGTTTCTCTGGAAAATGGGAGGAGAAGGGCGCATGTGTAAAGCACACTGATGTGTTAATCACATTTTGCAGTGTGTTCGGGTGGTGCCGTCTCGCTGTGAAGCAGTGTGCAGCGCTGCAGCGCTAACCATCAAGTCTTCCATCATGGATTGTAAAATGGCTACAGAAGCGACAGAAGCGAGCACACTTTCTGTGAGAGGAGAGAAAAGAGGGAGCAAGCAAAGCTATGCCTGGTTCACACTGACCCAACAAACTGCAAAACATTTTCTTAATCAGTATTTTTGTTTTGTGATCTAGTGAAATTTGAATATCCTTAAAACAAGATTGCATAAGAGAATGTCTTGAATGTTTATTTTTTCCCAATTTAATTTTCTTACCCTGCTGGCTTTCTCTTTATCTCTCTCTCTCTTTTAAGCATACATTTAACTAAATTTAAGAAGAACAACAAAACAGTTTTGCCAGTGGGGAAGCTCTACAAAGCTCTATTCAGTGAAAACAAGTCTTACTGCTATAAGATGTGGTAAAATTTCAACAATATTACAATGGCAAATATGTCTATTGTCTGTTGTCAATTGGGTAGCAACCTTACGAAAATTAACCATGGTTTTATTGGAGCAAAAATGTAATAACCATGTTATTTTTGGCATATTGATTACAATTTTTATATAAGAACCATTTTACCACAAATACCATGGTTAAACTGTGGATAGTGTAGCACAACCTTGGTGAATTTGTGGTTAACATGATTTAACTAATAATTTACTATGTAAATCCATGGTTAATTTTGTAAGGGAATGTATGAAGCTGAACTCACAGAGAACCAAGCAGTAGATTCACTTGATTAACAAAAAATATATGTTCCTTTTACTGTACCTATTTAAATGACTGGATTTCACCCATAAAAACTCGCTGAAAATGGTAATTGTGATCACACATTTTATACAGTTGTGCTTCTCAAGTCATCTTAAAGCAAGACAGATTTTTAGACAGGCAAGTGACTGTCTTCGTGAGTGAGTCAGGAAACCATTTACTTGGCTAATTTGCTCAAAAACACTGATTCAGTCAGAGACGTAACAATTGCCTTTACGTGTCTTTATGAGTGAATCATTCAACCAATCCATTCCTAAACACTGATTCATTCTGGAACTAAACAAGTTCTTTATGAGTGAATCATTGAATTTGCTCAACTAATTCCTTCTGCTGTGCTTCATTTTGAACTATTTTTGTGGCCAAGCAAAAGTAAGCAACTGGCAGTATGATGCCTAAAATTTAAGTCGCTCAAAATTAACGCCATGTTTATAAATATATTGTGCGAATGTAATATCATAGTTGTGCTATTGGCCAGAGTATCACCACAGCAACACCAGCATTCTTACTCGTGTTATGTCTAATAATAGAATATTGGCAAGCACAACTGTCATTTTCGCAAATGCCATTTTGATGCAGTGTGAACTAGCATGGGAGACTGACTCCTACATATAGAGTTCACTGAGCTTCATGAATGAAAGGAGAGAAGAAATGGTAACAGCTCTTTGAGGGTCACACCTGGGAGAAACGGTACAAACGATGTGGTCACTCCATTAGTGGTTACCTTACACAGATCTGGTGTAAATGTAGAGGATCGATAACCTACAGTCTGACTGACAAAAGCAGAGAAATGCATTTAAAGACGGAAACTAGCAGAGAGCTGTTACGTTATCATATTCAAGCTTCTAAAAATACACCAGTGCTGAGAGGACAGCTTTCCACACAGCGTCAAACAGAGCTTACTTTAGCGGTCTGCAGAGTTGTGGAAATACAGGTCTGAGGTAATAGCATTGATATGCAGTAGGGATGAGAGAGTGCTGCATGCTGGCTCTATAGGCAGTCTCTGCTGTGACGGGAAGGTCTATAATGAACGCGCGTGTTTGTGTACGTGTGCGCATTGATCAGTTGCGAAGCTGTTCTGGCACGTATGGACTGTATGCCATATTGCGTCCATGCTGGAGAGCTTCAGCAGAGAGGGTAGAGCTCTGAGTACTGAGATTCTGAGCTTTCCTCCCTGCTGTTATTCAATATCAGCACAGACCCATGTATCCACATTCACGGTCTGACGATAACATCAAATTACACTCATCCAGCACTGAGCTCTGACTGAGTTTACGAAGAACACCTCTCTCACAATCTCTCCTTCTGTCCGTGGGAATCTTGACAGTCTATATACGCCCACCTCCTGTTTTTCTTTTAAGAACAGTTCACCCAAAAACAGAAATTCTCTCATTTTCTCAACCTTGTGTCATTCTATACCTGCATGACTGACTGACTTCTGTTGGACACAAATGGAGTTTTTTTGTTTAAGAATATCATTGGCTTTCTTTTCCGTAATTAAATGATGTTCCGTTTTGTTTGCATGTACTAAATTACTGAATTACTCCAAAAGAGTTTCCGGAAATTGCTACTTCAATTGCAGTGGAACACCTCTACTGATTCTGCCTGTACAGCACAAAATTGACAAGCCACTTGACTCTTACAAGCCAATTTTTTCAGAGAATCAGAAACATACAGCATAACCAATATAGCCCAAATTCCAAATAAATTACTCTTATAAGCTAGGTCTTTTTAGAGAATCAAAATTATACTGGGTAACCAGTGAAGTCCAATTTCCCAAATAAATGAGTTTTACAAGCAGGTTCCTTTTAGTGAATCAAAAGCATACAGCACAGCCAAGTGTGGTCCAAATTCTGAACATATGACCTGTCAAGGTTCGCTGTTGTAAGCAGCACAAGGGAAACGAGGAAACGTTTAACAGTCTTTAATACTTGAATCACAGGGGAAATCCACTATAGGAACACAGGAAACACACAATATCCAACAAGTAGACCCGACAAACATAAACTGAATGGGCTAGGGCTTTTAAACACAGGATAATTGGGGAAGTATGAGACACACCTGAAATCAAATTAACACGATCAACATGAGGGAGAAACTGGGTCACAGGGAGCAAAAACACACACAGACAATCCAGAACCCTGACATGACCTTGAGTCACTTCTTTTTAGTGATTTTTCTTTTTAGTGACACTTTAGTGAAAGACATGCAGTGCAACCAGTATATAATTCCTGAACGAAGGATTCTGAATTGGTTCTTTTTAGTCAATTAAAAACATACAGAGCACGCAGTATAATTCAATTCCCAAATAAATTACTTGTACACGCAGGTTCTTTTTAGTGAATCACAAGCATACAGCGTAACCAGTGCAGTTTAATTCCTGAATGAATGACCTTGAGTCGGTTCTTTGTAATGAATCAAAAACATACAGCACAGTCAGTATAATCCGATTCCTGAAATAATAACTATTGAGTCATGACTGATGACTAAAGATACACTTTATGGTATGTTTTATCTATTTTAATAATATATAGTAAGGTGAATCATTGGATAGCAGTTATGCCACTTCTAAAAATAAGGATATGGAAGTATATGGATGAGGAGTTTTTTTTTTTTTTAATTTTCATTCGAACTGTTCCTATAACATCTATCTTTCTCTTGCACTGTCTCTCTCTATTTCTCTCTCCTGATTGATCCTCTCTGTTACTCTGTTCAGCGTGTTTCTGTTCTACTTTTGCTCTCTCTGATGCTCTTTTTTCTGCTGATCTCTCCATCTCCCCACCTCTGTTTTTCTCAATGTATGTTTATAACCACATCTCACTCCCCATCTCCCCCTCTTCTCTCTCTCTTTCTCTCTCTCTCACTTTCGCTAATGGGGTGCTCTGAGGTCTTGTGTGCAAGGAATTGGCAGAACACTGGGACATATGGCAGGGACTGAGTGAGAGGGTTGGCTGCTGGTTTGATGCTCCAGAGAGGTAGCTGGCTCTGACAGGTCGGACAGGTCCCAACGCATGGAGGAGGACTTTCCAAAATAAAAGTGCCCGCACGGGTTTCTCGAGAAGAGCTGTGAAATAAATAACGTTAGTGGAAGAATCTGTTTTCTCTCATCTCCTTGGCTGGTTTCCAGATGCCGTATGAACTGAATCTTCTCCGTGAAATTGAGATGAGATCTGAGGATTTTACGTCACTCAACCACGGGCTTCTCGATTTAATGTGGTGTCCTAGAAAATGCCAGCGTTTAAAAACGCTGAGCCTCCACATGCACCTGCAAGAAAGAGAGAGAGATAAAGAAAGGGAGTTCAAAAGTTGAGACGGATTCGTTAGGAGAGGAAGAGATGCCTGTAGGACGGCAGGCTGTGTGTCTGTGTGACGCCGGTTTGTCTCCTCGCATTTGCATAAGAAAGGCTGTAATGAGGTGCTGTGGAGGTGGATAGAGCGTTTTTGAAGTGAGTTGTGACTTCGTGCTGCATGTTCCACAGATTCACGGCTATTTTTTGAGAGATATGTGTTTGGAGCGTTTAGCTAAAGGTGTCTGGTCACAGCTGAATATAGGAAGACATTTAATAGTGCCATTTCTCGGAATGATAATCGGACTCCTTGTTCATGAACACTGCTGCTATGAAACGTGGATATTTTTTTTTTGCTGTGAATCTCAGATGAGCGAATGCATTTTCAACCTCAAAAAAGCACCCAGCCTTGCCGTTTTTGAATGAAACACATTATGAATTATGTTTATAGAAGATCATTTGCCAAAATTGATTATGCATTTCATGTTTTAAGGTGGAAAAGCACAGTATTTGCTTGTACCATTTTGTAAAAGATGTGCTTTCAGTCTCATCAATACTGAGTCATTAGAATGATATTCCAAAACCTCCAATTTTATTTTTACCAGATATGAGCTCTTATCTCAGCAAAGAAAGACTCAAATATAATTTCTCTCCCTAAAATGGAAACGCTGCCATTTGGAGACATTGTAATTTCAGATTGAACGACATCCACAGTATAGCTGCCTCAACATCCGAAATAATGAGCCAGCCAGTCTTTTGTGCTTTTTGTGTCTTTCGCCGTCTGATCCCATTCACTGGCGGATTTATGATGTGAGGAATAATCAATCAAACAATAAATCAATATTCAACAAAACACATCTGTGGCCAGTCGAGTGTGAAACGCTTCTCCGTACCGCCAGCTCAGAATAGCTTGACGGGTTTCGGCTGCGCTCTGAGATGGAGAAATTTTGATAACTGGCCTTATCAAGGTCGGAGCGGCTGAGCAGGCTGAATAAACTTGTCACACGTAATATAGCGCTCTGTCTGAACGTTGGGGGGAAAAAAACATCACGCAAGGAAATTAATTGGAATTATGGACGTAATGGATCCTTGCTATCCGACGATATGTATTTATATTATGTCAGTTGATGCAGTGAATGTACTTGAGGCACTTCTTAGTTGCTGAAAGAGCTCACTGGCAGTGTAACTAGACCTCAGAGTCAGTTTAATGGCATCGTTGCTGTCCACGGTCCATAGCCCCCGGTATATATTTAGCTTGGGTAATTGCGGTGTTATTATCTTCTGTTGTTGTCACTCCTGTTGTTTTTCTTGCCGTTGTTAGATTGAGACTCGGCTGCGGCTTTGGAGCTGCTCTCATTAACTCACTGTGCTATCATCTCCAGTGGCAAAACAAAGCCGCCTGAGTGAGTGTACTGCTCACTAGGAGCCACTTAGACCTTTCCTCTCCTTTACTCTTATAGCCCCTATACATACTGGATGTGCAGTGTTGTACATTTGGTTTACATACACTTCTGTAGGATTTGGTTTGAAACAATTTCCACTCAGAAATTGCTAGTAAGTTTCACAAATAATTACCAAAAAAAGTAACACAAGTAAACATGAAATTTTGAAGTGTTACTGAAATAATATTTTCTTGTAAAACATACTTCAATAATCTGTAAATAAACTTAAAAAAAAAAATCATTTTACAGTGTAACTGGTTAATAATACTTTTTTTTTTTGTATTGCCCTGAAGAAACTGCAGAAGATATATTTATTTAATAATTATAAAATGTCAATGTTTTTGAAAGAAGTTTGTAGTGCTCACAAAGGTCACATTAATTTGAATTTAAAAATACATTAAAACAGTAGTATTGTAAAATATTATTGCAATTTAATATAACTGCATTCCATTTTTAATGTATTTTAAAATGTCATTTATTCCTGTAATGGAAAAAGCTGAATTTTCAACAAACATTACTTCAGTCTTCAGTGTCACATGACCTTTATATGCTGATTTGGTGCTGAAGAAACATTTCTTATTATTATCAATATTGAGAAAAGTTGGCCTGCTTAATATCTTTTTTTGGAAAACATATTTTTTTTTTCTTTTACGGATGAAAAGTTAAAAAGACAGCATTTATTTTTTAATAGAAGTGTTTAAATAGAAAACATTATTAATGTCTTTACTGTCACTTTTTATCTATTTAATGCAGTCTTAGTCATTGCTGAATAAAAATATGACCAAATAAATAATTAACCAAATAAAATTACCTATATATATATATATATATATATATATATATATGTATATGCTGTATATGCATTTGATGTATATTATTACATTTATATTATGTTCAAAAGTTTACAAAAGGTTTTCATTATGGCAGTACTAATAATGTAGTAAACAACACAATTAGAAACATCTTGCGAAGAGTACATAAATATATACATAATATATATGCAGAACTGTATATCTAATGTATATCTTATGCCACACTGAGTCTTCAGATTACAACGGATTACATTTAATCCTGTGTAGGTGAGGTGAGTTTCACACAATTAACATACAAATCACACACACACACACACATACTGAGTGCAAATTGTTTGGGGATGTTCTGCACCTACTATGAATTAGATTGGAGGACAATATTTTGCCCGAATTTTAAGGCTTGAGGCTCAGGGAAAGAAGGTGTGAAAAATGGAGAGAGGCGAAGTAAAGGCTGGTGCTAAATGACAGAAAGAGTGGATGTGTTATGGAAGAGAGAGAAAGAAAATGTGTGAATACACATGCATGTAATATGAGTTTACTTAATTGCTTCTGCTTCTCCCCAGAATGCATTGCAACTTCAATATTTCCAAGAGATTTGAAGGGAGTTTCTTCACAGCATTACAACAATGCAGCAAGGTTTTTATTTAGAAAAAGATCACATTGTTTTATGCAGGTCACACAAAAATGTTTCAAAAATTAGTTTAGCCAAAAAATGAAGTCATGTCATTCCAAACCCATTTGACTTTTTTTTATGCATGGAAGAAAAAAGACAATATTTAACGGTTTTCCCTCAGAAATTATTTCAAAGAAATGACAAGAAACTCATTGAATTAAACGTGACATTTGGAAAGAATGAAAGAGAAAGAGATTTGAAACCCCGAACAGTTAGATGATTTATGCATGATTTAATACTGTTGTCCAGTTTGACATCATTATTAAATAAAAAACATGATAGCTTGTGCTTAATGGTATGCTGTTACCCTCACCCCCTTCTCAAGCAGATAAAATACAAGTGGCTAAGCTATTACTTGAATGGGTTTGTAAGTAATCTTGATCTAGTGGGCTAGCTTGAAGAAGTGTATCCTCCCACTAGATTTATCTGTGCCCAGAGCCTCAGTCTCCCTTTCAGCCCCACTGTCGTTTATCTCCGCTCTTGTATTCCCTACAGCGCGAACCTGGTGGTAAAGCTATATGTGATTCTCCATAACATACCTCTGGAGAGCCTATAAAGGATGTTTGGTTGAAACACAAAGAGAGGAAGAATCAAAGCATAGATAAAATAAATGCACAAGCTAGCTGTGGCCGCGGAGGTACATGGATGACAGGTGTATCATTTACACTTTAGTCAATGACAGTGCAGTATTTCTCTACAGATTACGAAGTCTGTGGGCTAGTGCTGAAATTGCTTTACTTTGTCTTACATATTAATTTCCCATAACTGTGAGCGAACTTGCACCTTATGAAAAATCAATGTAGACAGCTTTGACAGTTTATCTGGCGCTTAGTCCATGTTCAGTCTGACACCAAACGTTCACTGATGGTTAAAAATCAGTCTACTGTTAGAGAAGCTGCTGTGATTTTATTTTATTTTCTTAACTAGACACATTCAGATTTTATTTTGCAGTGTCATTTTGGTGTAGTTTTATAAGGACATATTAAAAGCCCCAAATTAATTAGTTTTATGCTCAGCGTCAATTATTAATGCTGACTGTTTTGTGAAGCATTATTGGCTTTGTTGCTGCTGAGACCCCTGGAGATTGTGCAGTTGTATAATGTGATTACAAAATTAATTTTTAAAATTAATCAAAATGTCCATTTTAAAAATATATATATATAAAAATGCTCAGGCTCAGATGGAATAAGATATGGGTATGTCAAAATGAGTTTGAGATGTCTGTTGTTGAAACAGAAAAAAATATATATTAATTCATTATCACCTCTGCAGTCCTGCTAATTAGACAAATTCTGTCATATTGTGTTTATCACGTGCAGCACAATACAGATAATTAAAGTTGACACCATTGTCAGATGTTCTTTTGTTTTTTTAATACCCCACCATTACTTGGGAGTCATTAAATAACAGCTTTTGTAAAGCTCTTCTTTCAGACGGTGAGGGGGAACCTACAGGAAACCGTAGTACAGCTTGTCTTCCTGTAGCATGGGGGTTCTCAATGCTTGACTGGCTGTGTTTGGCGTTCACAGGCTGTCGCCTGTAGCAGCTTTGAGGTAACAAGCCCACAGACGTGCTGCCCCCAACGTTCCTGTCTAAATTTAAGCTGATGAAGAGATAATTGCTCAGTCAGCAGCATACAAGGCATCACTCCACAAGTGCGAACAGAAGCTAAAGCGGTGGTTCTCAACTGGTTTAGTTCTCAGATTTAACTGTGGACATCATGTGAAGACCCTACATAGTAATAAAATGTGCGTTACCATTCAAAAGTTTGGCTGTTTGGCATGACTGTTTTCAACATTGTCAATAATAAGAAATGTGTCAAATCAGCACAATGATTTCTCAAGGATCATGTGACACTGAAGACTGGTGTAATGGATAGAGAAAAATCAACCTTGCTATCACAGTAATAAATTCAATTTAAAGTGTATTCAATTAGAAAATATATTAAAAATATTGCACAATATTACTGTTTTTTTCTGTATTTTAAATGCAGCTGAGCATATACCTTTTTTAAACACAAATTACTACCAACCCCATACTTTTGAACGGTAGTGCACAATCAGGATTTTATTATTTAAATTCTTAACATCAATTAATATAGACATGTCTATTAATATAGACATTAACACATTTAAAATTATTAAATGACACCACCTGAATGGGAAAAGTGACAGTTTTCATGTTGTATAAACAGCAGAATGTTGCTTAAAAATATGGCAGAATGCACCTAACTCCAAATATATATGAGTTAAAGCAGCAGAAAGTGGATGAGACAGTAATATCACGACTGGTATGTATCTTCAAATGCAATGTCAGTAGGTTGATAGACAAATGATACATTTTTGATTTCCTTGATTGTTCTTCGAGCCTTCAAAGAAAAGCACCTACCTTAGCATTTTGTGTGGCACATTTGGCCGCAGATTATTTGGCGAATGTCAAACAAGCTTTACAAAAGGCTGTTATTGAAAGATGGGGCAGTGCCAGTCATATTGGACCTGTCAGCTCATACACAAGCAATGTTGCCCATTTCAATACATATTTTCTTAAAGGCACTGTATCAAAAACAGCCAGTTTAATCCTATATGGAAGAGAAAGGATGGAAAATATATTATACTGAATTACAGCAAAGAAAATTGACTAATGTGAAAATGTACTACAGTTACATTACAGGACAAAAGGTACAGTACATATAGGTTCCACCAAGTGTAAATGGCAACAAATAACATCTTGTTTGCATTTAGTTCAAATGGAAGTAATGCACTGTTTGTACGAAGGGTAAATTGCCTGAGCAGTGGCGGTTAGAGAAAATAGCCTTTACCCAGGTTGGTGTAAATAGACACTGCCAAAAATAAATGATAACAACAGGTAGGATATGGCTTTTTAAAGGGCAAACAGAAAATACATATGATGTAAGGCAAAAATCAAAGCAAATTGCTATGTGCTATTGAGCGAAGAGGTGATTGGAGGTCACTTTTATCCAACAGATAGTCTAATGCTGTATTTAAATGAGCTTTCCTGGTTATTTACTCTTGAAGATGAAGATTTGATTTCCTGTAAGAGTATTTGCAGAGATCAAATCTGATGAGAGACGGGACAGGGAAGTCACAACAGAGACCGATGGCGACAAAAGACTCATAAAGCACTCTGTTACTGGCATCGAAATGGGGATTTGAAGGCCATTTTGGAGTTATTCTGGGCATCCAATATATATACCTGTGTGAAACGATGTGTGTATGGCCCAATGTGTGTGTGTTGGTGCAAAAGCCAGTTTGTGTGTGCTGGTGCGACTCTGTGGGCGCCTTCCTGCACTGAGTCACATTATAGCTGACTCAGTGGTATATAGAGGAGGTGGAAGAGAGCCAGATACAGCACCACCCTTTGGCTCTTTGTGCACAAACACACACACACACACACACACACACACACTTCATCAGCCGAGGCAAAAAGCTTATTTAACTCACAGTGGACACAGGAAGGGTGATGAAGGATGGAGAAAGAGATGGAGTAAATGAGCCTTGTTGATATCTCAAGGGTTTATCTTAAGAATATTCCAGATAATTCCAGAGCAAATGAGCTGGTCCTATGGTGTGTTAGGTTAATTGTGTTGCAGATTCCTGGATTTATGGTAATTTGGTTCAGTCTTGCTGTAAATTGCCTGTTAAAGTCATTAATATTCCTGATGAGAAGTAGACTCAGCTCTGCTCTGTAATAATGTAATTGTATTTACCGGTAAGAAGGTAGCTGTAGAGATAGGACTTCACACTTTATTTATGGGCGCCTCTTCAGTTAATATTTTAACCAAGTTCCCAAAATACACTCGGATCTGGGTGACAGTCGGAGTTGTTTGCGCAAATGGGAAGAGGAGTGAGAGTGTGTGCGCATGGGTTCTGTGCCAGGATGCTTACAGTAATGGGTCTCGCTGACTGATTTGGTAATTATGTCCTGATATGTGTGGCTGCTTTATTTATGGTCACCATTATCAAGGACCTTGGTTCTCATTTATGAGCAAGATGGCTCTGACCTCAATCTCGTAGGTGTGTGTGCGTGTACTGACAGCAACCAATCACTCTCAGATTGACTGTGGTGCGTTTTCACTATGTTTGACCCCTTCAGTATGACTTCAGATTGACTTTTGGCTTTGTAAAGGTAGGTCATTTGAAATTAACAAGTCTTGTGTCCAGTAAGTGTGGGAGCAGATAGATGACGGTAAGTGATCTGCTCTGTATTACTATGTGATGGAGGGCTACAGGGTCAATGACATACAAGATCGTCAACAACAAAGTAAAGGTGCTTTAATGTTGGATTCAAATGGTTACGGAAGTATACACGGCACACAGAGATGGCGATTAACAGGATGTTTGACAACAATGAGAAAGCAGTAGAGAATCAGGTGAGTAAACTGATCAAGGAATACTTAATGAACTGATAAGGATGGTGAACAGTCTTTGTCTTACGGGACCAGGAGATCGTGGATGGGATGGATGAATGGAGGAGCGCACACACACTTGATCCTTGCAGGTAAGTGGCAGGGGCACAGAAACGATGGAGGACGAGGACGAGGAGCACACGCTGAAGAAACACAGGAGGTAAGTACAGGAATAACACTTGGAGAATATACTTAGAGAGTATGTAGGAGTAAAGTATGAGTCCTTTACGCATAAACGAGACCGGACACTGGATCTGCCGGGCCAGGCTCTGTGGAGACAGAAATTGGAGAATGGTGAGGTTTGAGAAGTGACACATGGAAGGTGGAGTGAATTCTGTAGTGAGGAGGTAATCTGAGTTGGTAAGTGACTGGATTGATCTGCTTCGTGATGGTGAAGGGGCCAATGAATCTGGGACTAAGCTTCTTGCTGGGCAAGCGCATTCTGATGTCCCTAGTTGACAGCCAAACCTTCTGACCTGGTTGATAGGATGGAGCAGTGGAGCGTCTCAGGTCGGCTGTCATCCTGCACCAGCGTAAAGCCCTCTGAAGCTGGTTGTGAGCATCTGAGGATGGTAACCCAGGGAGAGGCTGACGGACACACCTAGGAGGGTGAAGAACGCTTTCCATACTTTAGAGGTGAACTGGGGTCCGCGGTCTGACACTATATCCTCTGGGATACCGTAGTACCGGAAGATGTGGTTAAACATGAGTTTAGCAGTATCCGTGGCCGTGGGAAGTCCTTTGAGGGGGAGAAGGCGACAGGACTTTGAGAACCGGTCAACAATCACAAGGATGCATGTGTTACCAATTGAGGGAGGTAGGTCCGTGATGAAATCCACTCCTAGGTGTGACCAGAGTCGGTTGGGAACAGGCAGCGGGTGGAGTTTGCCAGATGGTAGATGCAGGCTCTTTGAGATGGCGCAGTCTGGACATCCCTGTAGGAACCTTCTCACATCCCCGGCCATGTTGGGCCACCAGAAGCGATCTCTTAGCAGCTAGAGAGTACCATTGGCCCCTGGGTGGCCAGTGCCCAGAGAGGAGTGCGTGGAGTGAATAAGAGGAATGCGCTGTGTTCTGGTCACATATTTCAAACCTGGTTGGCAGCCCGGCCGGGCGTTGGTGGAGGCATTGGAGGAGGGAACAGAATTTGAGGACCATTGAATGGGGCTCACCACCATTTCCTTGGGTAATAAGGGTTCAGGGTTGTCGCAGATCTCATCTGGGTTGTGTAGGCGGGATAGGGCATCTGCTTTGATGTTCTTAGAACCTTAGTGGTAGGAGATGGAGAAGTTAAAGCGGGTAAAGAATAGTGCGCAGCGAGCTTGGCATGGATTGAGTCTTTTTGCCTCACGTAGGTACTCCAAGTTATTGTGGTCTGTGAGAACCGTAAATGGATGTTTGGCACCCTCCAACCAATGCCTCCACTCCTCAAGAGCCAGTTTGATGGCGAGAAGCTCTCGGTTGCCAATATCAATTATTTTCTGCCGGGCTGAGTTTGTGAGAGAAGAAGGCACATGGATGAAGTCTGGCTAGAGTCCCCTGCTGCTGAGATAACACTGCTCCAACCCTGGTGGCAGAGGCATCGACCTCGACGATGAATGGCTGATTGGGATCAGGGTGGATTAGGAGCGATGCGCTGGTGAAAGCCTCTTTGAGTTGATGGAAGGCTTCTGTGGCAGATGGTGTTCAGGACAGAGATTTGGGCTTGTTTTTCAGGAGGCTGGTGAGAGGACAGTCGATGGAGCTGTAATTATGGATGAACCTCCTGTAGAAGTTTGAGAAGCCGAGAAAGCGTTGGAGCTCTTTGACAGTTGTGGGGTTGGGCCACTTTTCAATGGCGGTTACTTTCCCCTCGTCCATCTGGATGCCACTGCAGTTGATGTTGTATCCAAGGAACTGCACTGAGGTTTGGTGGAATGAGCATTTTTCAGCTTTGAGGAACAGATGGTATTCTCTCAGGCATTTCAGGATCTCCGCAACGTGGTGGTGATGTTCGGCCATACTCCGGGAGTAGACAAGGATGTCATCTATGTAGACGAGTACGAACTTGTGGAGGAACTCCCGAAGAACCTAGTGCATGAAATCCTGGAATACGGAGGGGGGGGGGTTGACCAGTCCATACGGCATAACGTAGTACTCACAGTGTCCAGTAGGTATCACAAAAGCGGTCTTCCACTCGTCCCCCTCACGTATCCGGATGAGGTTATATGTTATATGCGTTGCGGAGGTCCAACTTGGTGAACACAGTGGATCCGCGGAGGTGTTCTAATCCTGCTGGGACGAGAGGAAGTGGATACTAATCTTATTTAATGCTCGGTAATCAATACAAGGCCTCAAACCTCCGTCCTTCTTGGCCACGAAGAAGAAACTCGAAGCAGCAGGGGACGTAGAAGGGCGGATGTAGCCTTGTTGTAGAGCCTCTTCAATGTACTCCTCCATGGCCTTCTGTTCCGGGATGGCGAGTGGGTATATTTTCCCACAGGGCACTGGCTCACCTGGAAGCAGATCAATAGCACAGTCCCATGGCCGATTTGGAGGCTCTCTTAGGGCAGAATACGTCACTGAAGGGGGCGTAGCAGGAAGGAATGTCGACTGACTGTTTCTCCACTGGGCTCTCGATGGAGGTAGAACAGACATGAAGAGGTTTGGAATTACGAGTCGGAGGATGAGGTGTTATAAGGAAACAGTCAGGAAAGCACTTCTCGCCCCACTTCAGGATCTCTCCAGATTTCCAGGAGAGGATGTGATTATGCTGCACTAGCCACGGGCGCCCTAAGATGACATCAGCAGTGGAATCCTCCTGAACCAGGAGATGGAGAGTCTCTTCATGTAATTGGCCGACTCTGAGCTGAAGAGGTCCGACGCTGTGGCGTACATGCTTACGGCTAAAGGGTTTTCCAGTTACTGATTGGACCTGGTAGATGGTCTTGGTGGTCATGGTCGAGAGGTTGAGCTGGCAGCAGAGGGCGCCGGAGATGAAGTTCCCGGCTGACCCGGAGTCCTCTGGCCGGCGGAAGACAGGAGCAAAAATTTGCTGGCCCTGTTTACCCTCCATACATGATTGCATACAAGAGGAGACTCTGATTGATAGCTGGATGAAGCATTTGAGCCCGATGGTGTCGTCATACGAGGCGAGATGCAACCACACATTAGGCTCCAAACCCTGCCAATAGGTGGTTAGGAGCGAGCAATCGTTCCATTCGCTGGCTGCAGCGAGAGTCCTAAACTTGAGAGCATAGCGGTGGCTGTAGTGACGGGCGTGGTAGCGGGTGGTGAGTACCCGTCGAAGGGAATCCACAATCTCCTGAAAGGATCGGGAGTGCTCATTTTGTCAGAATATCTCCGTTTGAGTGGTCCGGTCTTCTGTTACGGAAGTATACACGGCACACAGTGATTAACAGGATGTTTATTGACAACAATGAGAAAGCAGTATAGAGTCAGGTGAGTAAACTGATCAAGGAATACTTAATGAACTGATGAGGATGGTGAACAGTCTTTGTCTTACGGGACCAGGAGATTGTGGATGGGATGGATGAATGGAGGAGCACACACACACACACACTTGATCCTTGCAGGTAAGTGGCAGAGGCACAGAGACGATGGAGGACAAGGAGCACACGCTGAAGAAACACAGGAGGTAAGTACAGGAATAACACTTGGAGAATAGACCTAGAGAGTACGTAGGCGTAAAGTATGAGTCCTTTACGCATAAATGAGACTGGACACTGGAGTGAGGTGATGTGTGTGCTTTTGAAGTCAGCTTGATGAATGTGCAGATGATTTGCAGGTGTGTGTGATTAGTATTCAGGTGAGGGAGTGCGCTGGGATTGGCTGGAGTGGATACCTGGCTGTTCTGTGACACAAATGGTTTTGAAAACTTTTATGCCATTTTCAAGAAAGTTTCAATTTTAATAACTCTAAAAATGTCATATGAAGAATTACTTCATATTTTGCTTAAATCTTGAATACAGGTGTGAATATTTTTACATGTATTTTTCTACAAATTGTTACTTTTTTAAAATGTCATGAATTATTATTTCATAAGTATAATAAATACCATGCTTTTGGGAAGCCACATGCATGTGGCATTTTACAACCTTGCTTTTGTAATGAAAAGTTAAAATGATCTGATATTTTAAGAGACACATTGATCTTGACACAGAGTTATGAGGGTTGGCAGGTGTCCTCTAGAATGTAATTTCCTTTTTTTCTTGCATGTTGGTTGGAGAACATTACTGTTGATTTGACAGACAAATGGTTTTCATTCATATGCAATAATAATCTTTTAGACATAGTAATAAAGGATTATGACAAACAAAGTTTTTTATAAATAATAGCTACATTGCATCACCTTGACGTCTTTATGCCCAAAAAGTGTAAAATTTTATTTCAGAAATTAAAAATGTGTCCTAAGTTTGATTCTTCATTGCATTCATGAATTGCATTTTAATGTGTTTTGAATAAATTAATAGATAGGCCAACAAAAATCATGTCATTGACCCCTATTTTGCTCAGCTTTCCAAATAAACTTTTATATTGCAATGTATTGGTATTAATGCATCTCTTATAATGCAAAACATTGGTATGCTCCCAGCTTACCTGCTTTGTTTCTCCATTTTCTTGCAGAGAGAGAAGAGTACGTGGCCACCTTCAAGGGTTCAGAGTATTTCTGTTACGACCTGTCCCCGAACCCCATCCAGAGCAGTAGCGATGAGATTACGCTCTCCTTCAAGACCCTGCAGCGCAATGGACTGATGCTCCACACCGGAAAATCTGCAGACTACGTCAACCTGGCGCTGAAGAATGGTGCTGTCTCGCTGGTCATCAACCTGGGCTCTGGGGCCTTCGAGGCCCTGGTGGAGCCCGTCAATGGGAAATTTAATGACAATGCCTGGCATGATGTGAAGGTTACCAGGAACCTTCGTCAGGTAACCGCGCAGAAAAGGCAGAGGTCGAGATTGGATACATTCAGAATCCAATTAGTAGCATCAAACTAACCTTCGGACTAGATTTAACCGTATTTAACCATTTTAATCAATACCAGGGTCAGAAATTAACTTTTCCATTAATTTATGGCCAATTTTTTCCAATAGTTGCCCTCTGGAGTTGATTCCCATGGGCATTTTTTTTTTTTACCATTGTAGGGGCAATTTTTATATTTACCTAATCAAATGTATCTGTGCTTAAATTTAACCAGTTGCTTCAATCAGTTACAATACTATAGACTGTTACTAATAAAGCATGACTGTTTAATGCTGCTCATGTACATGTAATTACACAAAAATCGCAGAGTAATGGCTTATAAATTAAAACTAATTACAAGATGAAGCTGCGATGTCATGATAAAATCATTATTGTTGATTATTGCTCTGTAATAATAATTATTAATGTTGATTAATAGAAAGCTTTTTGCTGGAATATAATCACTGAAGCTGTCTACACTGCTAATTCAATCTCTTACTTGCATCTTTTCTGCACTTTGTTGTTTATTATGATGAGAGAATTCGCGAATGCAGATTCAGAATTCCGTCAGTGAGCGTGCATACCGAACAATTCAGGCATTCTCCGCAATGACAAATCCAAACACCTCTGATTGGGCGTTGCATTCGTAAACTCAACAGAAATGTGTGTGATTGCTTTTAATGCTCAATGCTGCAAACAAGGCATAAAAAGAAATCTAATTCAACTTGAGCAAATCTGCTGTAAATGATTTTTGACACTTTATATTCATTTCACTTTAAGCTTGACAGCCGTAATAGATCTCGTGCAGGGACCTGTTAATTTCCGACCCTGATCAAGACATACACCCATTTAAAATAGTTCAAGTTTCCAAATTATGTATTTGAAAGTTGCCTAAAGATGAGACTAAAAGAGAAAGTTCTAGGAATTTGGTGCGCTTTTATCATTTTAAATTAGCACTAGCGCTCATTTATGTAGCATAGAGCAGAGCTGATGTAAAAAAGATGCTCCCGATATTAAAGTATTCATTAAGCAGCCATGAATTCAGCTTTCAGAGATGAGTGAACGTACCTTTAACCCCATTCCCCTTGACTAATATTTAAATTCAAACTCAAGACGCTACAGCATCCATATTTTACTGTCACTATTTGATAGCGCCACCTCTCACTACATTACACGAGTACGTCACCTGTCAGCGCAGAATGCGTTTGAAGTGTCAAGACTCGGAAAAGATCCTAGACGTGTGGCACAAAGTTGGATAGGACAGGCAGTAAACATAAAAAGCTCTGTGGTGCGTTCTGTCACCAGTAAAGTTAGCGGAGCGCCAGGAATAGGAAGAGACAGTGTTTGGAACAGAGTAGACTAGATCCGTCCCAGAGGAACTCCACGGTGCAGATCTCGTCTGCTTCTCCTTTCCTTCTCTTCTGTTGCCCTTTTTAAATGTTTACTAACCTGCTTTTGGGGAAAGAAACTAACCTTTCATCCATGGAATGTGTCATTTACTAACCTGTTACCTCTTACTAACGTGCAACGCTGATGTACTAACCTTGGCAAGAGACCATCTTTTTTGATTGAGGAACGGTGTTCTGTTCACAGTTTTTTAATTTCCTTTCTCCCCCCTTTTCCACAAAGCACTCAGGCATTGGACACGCTATGGTAAACAAACTACATTGTTCGGTAGATATCATTCTAATTGTTTCTTAGTTTGGGTTTGCCGTGTGTCTATTTTCCTTTTTTTGAATCGTAGACATCAATACTAAACAAAAAAAGGGGGAAAATGCGGTTGGTACTCTTTACGCTTACTTCCCCTGCCCTGCCCAAATTCCCCTTTTCTTTTCTTCTCATTAGTTGGGTTTCCTCAGCTCTTTATGTCCCGTCCATCTTCTCTTTTTGTTTTTCCTCTTAGGTTATCTTGCATCTTTTCCTTCGTTGGGTTCTTTTGCATAAGGTTTTGCTCACCGATCGGTCTCGGCTGGCTGGCTCTGAGTTTTTTCATTGGTCCAGCTAGCTTTGAGGCCCGTTGTTCAGCATGGTGTGCATCCTGGCCACCCCGTGTACTAACACCTCTGCTTCATCAGTACATTCGAGGCTGGCATGGGTGGCCGGTCATCTCGTCTGTTGTCGTTTTTGCTTTCTTTCTTCATGTGAACACGCTTATGCATGCCGACACTTCTGCTGTGATTGGTCTCATGAGCTCCGTCGTGTTTGTGTCCTTCTCCCTCCCCTTTTGTCTTTACTCATTCCTGTGCAGTCTAATCTGTGAGAAGAATTGTTCTCTCTAACCAACCATTGTTTGCATGTGGAGAGGGAGGGATAATGAAGCATGCATCCATTCAACCAGATCTGTGAGAGATGTGCCTCTAATTGCCTGTGCTTTCATTTCTAACCTCTTAGCACGCCGTGTTCTTTGTTTCACCTCATATAAAAACATTGAAAACTGCTGAAACTACTCACACGCACTGGATTCAAGCGATACTAACTCTCAGAAACACACATACTACTAACACCATTTTTGTGTCTGCTGATTTACTTTTTGTGCTCTATTAATGGCACCGCTAACATTGAGCCTGGGCTAATGTGCCGCAGACTTCCTCAGCTCAGACTTACTAGAAGTTCATACCAAAAACGTAAATCTAGAAAGACCAAAAAAAAAAAAAAGTTAAACAATAAATAAAAGAATTGCTGAAACAGACATGAAAATGGGTTCACATTAAATCAATAAAAAGAGAAAAGCTATAAATAAATTTATAAATAAGAAGCATTAAAGGCAAAAACAAAACAAAGCCAAGCATCCAAATCCTTACGAGGGGGACCAAAGCCCTGTAACAGTATTCAAGTTATATGTGAGTATAGCGTGTCCTTTCCCTGTGCTTTGTTGTCTAGGTTACAATATCCGTGGATGGAATTCTGACCACCACTGGATATACACAAGAGGACTACACCATGCTAGGCTCGGATGACTTTTTCTATGTCGGGGGTAGTCCCAGCACTGCCGATCTGCCCGGATCCCCCGTTAGCAACAACTTTATGGGCTGCCTGAAAGAGGTAAGAGCTCTGTAAATTGCTTCTTGAAAAAAGTCATTCCATCCAGAAATCTTCCAGTAATTTAATCACCTTCTATTGCTACTGGATTACATGTATTCATTTACTTTTTGAATCGTAGAAAGATATGACCTTACAGCTAATTCACTAAATTGATTCGCAATATATTGATTTGAGGTATATTTAACTAGTTTCTTTTTATTGAAAAAAATCCTCTAAAAATATTCTATTATTTTTGGAATGAAAAGGAGAGATACGACCTTGCAGTCGTACACTAATATGCATTTCTGAATTCAAAAAAAGTAAATGAACGTGTGTGTGTGTGTGTGCGTGCGTGTGTGTGTGTGTTTGTGTGTGTATATATATATATATATATATATATATATATATATATATATTTTTTTTTTTTCTAAAAAAAGATCTATGTGTTTTTAGTTTTTATTTTGCTATAATTTATTTCATTATTTTTTGACAGAGAAAAGCATTATATAACATTACAAAAGATTTGTTTTAAATCAGTGCTGTTCTTTCTTTTCGTTTAGCAATCCTAAAAAAAAAAAAGTATCACAAAAATATTAAGTGGAGCAACTGTTTCAGTATTGATAATAATAAGAAATGTTATTTTATTTCTGCAGTAATGTCTGCTACAAATTCAGCTTTACCCTCACAGGATTAAATTACATTTATTAATGTATAAAATTATAGATTTCATTGGCACCAGTAGCCTAGTGGGCAGTGCACCGACATATAACGTCATTGCATTGTGGCCCAAGTTCGAATCCTGGCTCGAGGACCTTTCCTGATCCTGCCCCTCCCGTCTCTTGTGTGTGTGTATATATATATAAATATATGTGTGTGTGCACACTCACACAATGAATGTCACCTTACTTAAATGCCACTGCAGCATTCGTATGTCTTATCATTTGTCTTACTTTTTATACATTTGACTGACGTCAGTTCTGTGCTGCTGCCTCAGGAGCCTCTATATAGTATGTGTCCCAGTACACATTATGGTTGCACTGCTCTCTCTGCCCTGTATAAACTCATAACACGTCACGTACACCAACAACTGAGGGAATTATTTATCAGTCGCCACGGACTCAGGAGCCGAAACACAACTGCAGAGTTGAAATGCATTCTCTAATTAACATTGCTGATGAGGTTTCCTCACATCTGAAGACTGTTAATTTGAAAATGGGTCACAGATCGTCAACAGTGACAGAACTAACAAATAAACAAGAGTGCGACAAATAGGATAAATAAGTAAATAATACATTTAATGAAATGCATTCAAATCACTCAGTTTCCAGCAATATTTAATAGGTCTGTGTGACAGATCACTGGTCCACTACCTCACATGCTTTTAACATGAGCTATCTGTGATTGAAATACTCCTCAGAGGAAAACTGTAGAGAACATGTTGTCTCATCCATCAGCTTCCATCCTCCATGTTAGACTCGTATCCCTGTGGAATGGGATGTCCTCTGATACGCCAGCTGGTGAAGTAAAGAGCTGTTCTGACTGCCAGGAAGTCGGAAATGCTTTTGATGTTATGAACAGACATTAAACGCCAGCCATTTTTGTTTTATATATAGAAAAATTTGTCTTTAGCTAACCTCAGTATGCTTGTGAAAAGCAGTAAACTCAAGCTGATTGTGATTGATTTATGAAACAGAGACAATGAAGCCTTGCTCTTGGTTGAACTTAAGGTGCTGTAGCTCTTGGTGATTCATTCATTAACCTGTAGACCTACAATTAGTGAGGGATGCTCACTGGCATTTACCTTGTTAGTCTATTTATCATGTCCAATCTTACACAGTATAGGTCAGTGGTTCTCAGCAGGCTTTTCCTCAGAAGTAGTTTTTTCATTGGTCATCATGTGACTCAACACAGAATCAAAGTTGTTTATTGCACAAATGTAAAAAAACAACAACAAGAAAAATCGAATAAAATTGTATATTTGTGCGATGGGGGTGGTTCCCCCTCGGTAGAAATCTCGATCGCGGTCCGGGGTGGGGGGTGTTTGTTTGATATGATGGGGTTGGATGGTGTCCCCTCGGAAAATTGTGTTTGTGGGAATCCCCCTCGGTAGAAATCACATTTCCCCCTCGCACCCCACACCTAAGAATAGTCCTCCTCCAACGGTGCCCCTGTATAGGGATAATAGTTTTACTATTTGCATTTTTTTATTTGTATTTAGCATTGATTTTTTGTTAGAATAGACCTGAAACCAGTTTGTGAGAACCTAGTTTAGATGTAAATCCCGGTTTTAGACAGAGGCATCTAATGCATCAAACAGACAGTAATACTAGTGCCTTTCTTAATGCAAATGTAACACTTTAAATGCTTACAAATTCTTACAAGAGGCACAAACATGACAAAATGTGTCATTTTGTCAAATTTTGGAAGCATTGGAACAGTGCAGATTCACCATTTGTTTCTCTTCCCAGCCTCCAGCCTTCATTTCAAAACCAATCCACAAGCAATCAATCAGTGTCAAAACATGAAAGTGCAGACTCGTGTAAGCTGTGGTCTGCTGCCGCGTGTAGGCGTTTGGTGTCTCTTGTCTGTGCTAAGGCGCTATCATTTCCACAGATTAGCAGCAGGCCTGAGGTCATTGACCTGTGTTAACAAACACTCCAGTGCTTTGAACTCATGAACAAGAATTCATACTAAGAGGATTCTGAATGGATTCTCTTCTTGGTTCATTCACAGGCTTTACTGGCATTAAAAGGACGACTGTGCGTAGACGGTAGAAGGGACCTTTTAACATTTTATTTTGTCATTATTTTGCTTTGCAAAGGTCATATTTAATATTTTCAAGCATTATGAGTGTGTGTGAGGTATATCGAGGACCTCTAGGTGTGTGTTTGTTACCGTACGCGAGTAGTTATTTATGCCGAGGTTGATTTATTCAGGCGTTTAGAGCAGGGTGCACAAGAAGCCCATTCATCATTAGTGAATTTGTTTTAATGCGCCCCTCCTCTCAGGGGCATTTGGTCAGTGCTTTCCAGGCTCCTGATCGTTCAGATCAGGTGGCACAGACAGATGCGTCGTCCTCCACCTGCTGTCCCTGCCCCTAACCTCTCATCTGTAATGCGCTCTGCTCCGGCGGCCATGTTGTGCAGTGTTTTATCACAGATCGCTAGTGTTTTTCCCCCGTGTGAGTTTATGAAGCCGGAAAAAGGAGGGGGGGGGTTCACTCCTGTGGCCCGTTAATGGCTGGAAAGGCTCTTTTGCCTGCCTGTGATTGGCATTTCTGAAGCATCATCAATAAGCTTTTATTGCATCCGCATACCATTATCTTCTTCCTGGCAAGGGCTCAAATGAAATCGAAACTGAATTAAAAGAGGGTTATCGTGAACACTTCACAGTCTGGTGCTCGGGTTTATATCACAGGGTTTTGGCCTTGTGGAGGAGAGAGGAAAAGAATTGTGCCCCACATTTTGAGAGGGCAGAAAATGCTCTGCTATTTGATTCCATTTGGATTGAATAGTAAAACGACACCGGGAAGCGCGAATGATTACATACCCACTATAGTACAAGATAAATATAGTCTAAGGATATGTACTTTTCATCTCGAGACACCAAAGGTGTGAATGTCAAAGTTTATTTGACAAAGGCTTCACAAAAATTACACATTTGAGATGTATTCTCCATAAAAATGTATTCAAAATGAGCGTAACGACTGAAGTGACAGTTTATTTATTTAAAATGTAGAATGATGTATTTTTATTTATGCTGCAATATCATGAGTTTTAATCACTGCACGGATAGAAGCGGAGACAGATTTATTTCTGTCAAACACACACCAGAAAAAGGCATAGACATGAAGTTTGTTGCATAAATAACCCATCATTATCAGTAACCTCTCAAACTAAGCTTTTAGTGTTACTTTAGTGTCATTGAACCTGCTTGTGGTTAATGCAGCAGTCAAAGAGAGGATTTCACATTTAGTCAAAATATTGATTATTGAATTTTTGAAGGATTTAATGACAATGAACAAGTGGAGAATGGAGTTCATCAATACATAGATGAGTACATGTAAATAGAATGGGGATTTTGATTGGATTTTTACATACAAAGGATACAATATGGAGGACCAAACCTGCAGAAATGAAAAAAATAAATAGAGATGGATGGATGGATGGATGGATGGATGGATGGATAGATAGATAGATAGATAGATAGATAGATAGATAGATAGATAGATAGATAGATAGATAGATAGATAGATAGATAGATAGAAAAATATCCTAATGCATAAAAATAATAAAATAATAAAAAATAAATTCAAGAAAAAGTAAATGAAAGTAAAAAGGATAAAAATAAATACAGAAAATAATAAAGAAAGAAAAAAGGTAATAATAAATTCAGGATTAAATTTGATTTCAAATTAATTATTTTTGTTTTAGAAAATAATTTATTCCTTTATTTATTTTCCTATTATATTTATTAGAATTTTTGCAGGTTTGCTCCTCTATACAAGTACACATATTACATGTAAATATTAATTAATTAAATAATACTAACAAATTATATTTAATAGCAGCTCCAATCAGAGTCTTCACTATAGGGTTACTGGACATATTGAAATTGCAATAATATTGGAACAGGGTTTAACACTATTAATATGATTTCAACCCCCTGTCCAACACTCCTAGCTTTAGTTGGAATACACAGTAACATAAACGTGGTATGTTTTTTTCTGTTAACTCACTTAAAAAAAATCTGTTTTCTTCTCTTTTCACATTAAGGTTGTGTACAAGAACAACGATGTAAGGCTCGAGCTATCTCGACTGGCCAAGCTAGGCGACCCCAAAATGAAGGTGAGCGGCGTGGTGGCCTTCAAATGCGAGAACGTGGCTACCCTAGATCCTGTCACCTTCGAGACGCCAGAGTCATTCATTACCCTTGACAAGTGGTCTGCCAAAAAAGCCGGTTCCATCTCCTTCGACTTCCGCACCACTGAGCCCAACGGCCTTCTCCTCTTCAGCCACGGAAAACCCAAACCGCAGCAGCAGAAAGACCCCAAGAGCCCCAAAACCTTGAAGGTGGATTTCTTCGCCATTGAGATGCTAGATGGCCACCTGTACCTTCTGCTCGACATGGGCTCAGGCACCACCAAAACCCGTGCCGTCAACAAAAAAGTCAACGACGGGGAATGGTACCACGTGGACTTCCAGAGAGACGGAAGATCAGGTAGAATTTGTCTCTGTTCTGCTAATCTATTTTTGATGTATTCAGTGTATGGTTAGATGTTAGCTGGTATTCAAGGTCTACGAAAATATTGACTTAGCCAAGACAGCAGTGTTCTCTCACGCTCGCGTGAACACAGTCGTAACCGTGCCTTCCGGAGCGCACTGTCAGGCAGGCAGGCATTTGAATATGAACAGGACCCGCAATCCTTCCTGTCTTCCTCCTCCTTTCTTGCTCTGTCTTCTCTGGCGGAGTTGCCATGGAAACCAGATTTGGTTTCCCAAAGGAGAGAGCGAGTTAGTGCACAGCCCTGCCAAGTAAAGACGTTCATCCCTAACGTTCCCGCTATTCCCCTTTTCTTCGCACGTCGATGCCGTTTGCCTGGAGTCAAAGGAACTTTGGTACTTTTTCTGTGAAAAAGTGGGAAAAGGCTCTATTGATCCATGGTTATTGCGAATCTCTCATCTTCTCTTTCCGGATATAGAAACGCCAGTCACCTGCATTAGTTCCGACATACACTGTGAGATTAAATTGCGAAAGTTATAAGGAGAAAATTAAATAGCTTTTGGAGCAATTATGAAATCAGATTTCTAAAGCAAGAGTGGTATTTTTGTTTCATGCCAATACAGTATTCAATTGGGATTGGATACGGTTTCGTTAGGAGCGCAGGTCTTTTTTTCCACGGTTTTAAATTGTATTTTTCATCAAATCGTCGTTTTTATCCACAGGGCTCGGTTTGATCTTATTCTCCAGGCTTTATCGCTGCACAATCCACTGGCTGTCATTGTGAGTTCAGGCACAGTTTGAAAGCGAGAATAAACCTTTTCTCTTAGTAGCATTTCATGGGAATCTTAAACACCATTGACAGATGGGACCTTGCATTTCAGGCCTGCAGAATGAGCTGTGTCACTCTCCCGCCCGCGTGAAATGCCTGCCTACGCAAGCCGTTTGATCATATATGGGCAGCCGTCCTGGTGCAGGGTGCGCGCGTGTGTGGGCATGCTGGTGTTTTTGCGTGCATGTATGCAAACATGTACGGTTGTGCGTCTGCATATGCATCTATTAATGAGAATGTACATATGTAGACATAGATGTGACTCAGGCGTGTTTCTGTGCCTCCGCGAAAAAAGTAGGATGAGAAAATACAGAAATGTTCTGAAATATGAGGTTTGAGTAGTGTATAAACCACTTATTTTTCTAAAGTGACAGGCAGCCAGGCCACAAATTGGCCTGAACGAATGGGTCAAACGGGTGGAAATGGACAGGCTAAGTACAAAGTAAACACACCCACTCAGATATCACCACTTTCGGTCACTTCTGAATTGAAATGAACTGGAAGTGATCTATGAGTGAGGATTTAGAGACCACTAAGCTCAGTTAAATGAAAGCTGCACTTCCATGCCTGCGACCAACGTGAGACCTGCGGTGTTTACAGAGGATTTGTTGACTAATGGTCCAAAAAGAAGGTGACTATTAATAATAATAGCCAAACATCATTTACCAGTAACAAGCCACATGAGTTATGCTTTTAATACTGTACTACTGCAGTGATTACTTTTGAAGCAATGATAAAAAAAAAAAAAAGTTAAAAAAAGTTAAACTTTGAGATTTTAATGTGATTTGGCTTAAAAAAAAATAGTGCAAAGTCATTATCTCTATTTGTGTCTGTTGCATCGACAAATAATCTGTTCTGTATCTGCATTCATATAGAATCAGTGTGTCAAATCTAAATGAAGAGCCCATTTTTAACTCTGTTCATTTATACACTACAATTTAAAAGTTTGTAGCTTATAACTTAAGTATTGATTTTTCTTAATGTTTTGAAAGAAATCTCATATAAAGACTTTATCAAAACTAAAATGCAGTAAATGCAGTAAAATTGTGAAAAATTGTTTTTAATGGTAGTTTCCATATAGCAAATATTTATTTATACTAAAAGATTGACCCTTTTTTTATTGCAACCTTAATGAAGAATAATTGAAAAAATGGAAAAATAGAAAAAAAAATGTATCTCACCGTAAAGGTTTAAACCATTAGTATAGATATAGCAAACAGTTTAAATTATCCTAAAACTAAGATATAGCCTTACTGTAATGTTTACTCACCAATGCATTAGTTCAGTCTAACTTTTTTTCCCCATTAGAATTCGGTATTCGTTTTATAGCTACGTATTTTTGAGCCTTTCTGGAAATTTTAAATTTGGCTTCAAGCACATCCCTAAGAAATAGTAAGTTCATTTAATGCATGCAAAAAATATAATAGCATTGATTGTTTGTTGATAGTGTAAGATAAAGTGCATTCCATACACATTTCAAGCTGAAACCGTGGAAACATCAAATGAACTGGAACATGAATTTACATTGGAATGAAAAAAAAAACAAATGGGACTTTTTCAAAAATCCACTCTGCTCCACTGGTGTGTGTATATTTGTGTGTGTGTGTGTGTGTACATAAAGTAAAACCGGCCCAGCATTAGGCCGTGCTGTGTAATCACTGAGCAGAGTGAATGGAAGTCGAGATGATGGAGAATGCTCATTACTGATGACCCGGGGGAGATGTTTGGCTGCTGTTTAGGGGTACAGTCGCCAAGTGCGCAACACAGGACAAGATAATGTGTGTGTGTTTGTGTGTGTGAGGGTGTGAGTGCGAGAGGAGGAGAAAGTGCTGCTATGCCTCATCAAATCCACACAGACTTATTACAGGCTTAGAGGAAAATGAAATTCTTATTTACTAACACTGTTAGTATGTTACAAGTGGCATCTCTGCAGTGATGTATCAAGCGGAATAGAATGGAAAGCACTATTTCAGAGTATTCATCGAAATGCTTGGCAGGGAACAAGTTGCACGGAGCATAATTATAATTTACTGTGCCACCGTGTCTGGCCGTTTAGTGTTTCTCCCGGTTCTTTGGGTGTGCCTGTGAATAATGAGTCAGATACAGGAGGCCGTAATCAGTCTATGGAATCACATTTAATCTCAAAGTGAATTTTTCTCCCTCTCGAGGTATGTGACGCAGATCTGAGCTCAGGCCCAGAGCTCTACATCACAGACTGGAAAGCATTGCAGAACGATACTGCAGCCATTCATTCAAATCCCACAATAGCCATTAATGATGAAAATAAATCACAGATCTGAGAACAAATACATCCTTTACTGGAGCTTGGCACTCATATAAATGCACATACTCACTAACGGTCCTGCTGTTTTTTCCTGTGATCTATTCACAGACAAATTATAATGAAAATCCATACATTTTTGGCCAATGTTTGTTTAGATTTTAGAGGCATTTAAAATCCAAGTTAGCATTTGCAGACTGACTTAATGTCACAGGTCACCAAAAAATGAAAAGTCTGTCATAATTAACTGGCTGTTTCAAACCTGAATGACTTTCTTTGATGTGTGTAACATAAAAGAAGATATTTTGAAGGACTGTTTTTGTCCATGTAATTAAAGGCAGTGGGGTTCAAAACAAACAGATCTATATTGTGTGTGTGGTCCCGGTATTCCCTATGTTATGGGGACAAAATGTCCCCACAAGGTCAAAATTTACTGGTATTACTATCCTTTTGGGAATATTTGGTCCCCATAATGTAAGAAATACCAAAACCACACATACACACACACATGAAGAACAGTATGTAGCTGTTTGTTTTGAATCCCACTGCCTCAGATTATATACAGGGATAGTAATGCTAGTAAATCTTGACCTTGTGGGAACATTTTTTGGTTCCCATGAAGAAACAAGCTTATAAACCATACAGAATGATCTTTTTGGAAAATTTAAAATAGAAGAAAGTTTTCTGTGACGGCTAGGGTTAGGGTAATGGAATAGAAAGTACTGTTTGTAAAGCCTATATATAAGCCTATGGAATGTCCCAATAAAACATGGAAATCCAACATGTGTGCGTGCGTGCGTGTGTGTGTGTGTGTGTGTGTGTGTGTGTGTGTGTGTGTGTTTGTTACCCAGAAAACAAAGTCATACAGGTTTGGATGACACAAGAGTGAGTAAATGATGACAGAATTTTCTGCCCTTCTGTAAAATGAAATATATACTGTAACTGCACACTCATTTAAGTTTATTTTTACCAATATTTCAGCAACAAACCTTTGTCAATTTCCTCAAAATAGAAAAAAGTACTGTAAGTAAAATCAATAATGGATTAGTAAAGTCAATAATTACTCCGAGTTGAAAAATGGTAACATCACAATCAGTGATCAATAATTAGTTAACAAGCCTGTCTTAATCTACTGAAACAATTAAGGTCACAGTCTGATCCTCAACAAACAATGAAGTATAAATAAGTCCTAAAAGACCACCACCGCATGAAAAAAAGATCCCATATACCAGCCACATACACATACCCAATATATACACAATTATGAAAACTGCTTGTTGTCCAAACATTGGTAAAAATATACTTATAACCAAGTCTGCAATTATATATTTTTCTTCACTAAGCCTTGCACTTCCATGAGATGTGCTTTTGCTTTAGTGCTTCATTAAATGAGCTGTCCTTTAACATGTTGCATGCCTCGCAGTACCACCTCCAGCTGACCCCTCGGTTCCATTCACACTAATTTGCCTTTATAACAGAAGCTGCATTTTTGTCACTAAAGAAACGCAGTTTTGGCACCGAAAAGGCGGCATCTTTAATTCTAAGCCGCCTTTTATTGAGTTTGGACTCAGTGTTGGACACTAATAAACAGGATTCAGCAGTGGCCAGCGCTTTGCGTTAATCCCTGCCTGTTCTCTCCTATCTTGCCAGTAATGGCTTTTCTTTTGTAACTGCCTTCAAGGCGTGAATAATGGCAGTGCACAGTGGTGGAAAATGAGAAGGAAAATTCTGAATTGCCGGCTGCGTATAAATGCCTGTTTGTTGGAGTCGCCAGGAAAACAATGAGGGTGATTATGGAACTCGTGAAAGTGTTTTAACGTTATTAGACTGAATGAAAGACTCGCCTCACCTGAGAGTACAGTGTTTTTGCTCTTTATATTAACCACTGTTGTAAAAGCGGTGTTTTAGACATAAACCATAAAAGAAGAGGGCAGACTGAAACATGTTTTGAAAGGGTACACAAATAATTTGTGAGAACTGAATCAGTCACAACCAATAAATTAGATATGAATAGAGCTCAGCGTTTATTCTGTTATATGCCCTTTTGATAGTGATGACTATCCAGTGAATCTGGTACATATTGTCTGCTGTTGCTATGGAGACTGCTTTTTGAATCTTTGTCTTTGTGTAAGGGTTTGCACTGTGAGTTCAAGACAGCCCAAAACAGATGATAATATGAAAGCATGTGCACATATATGAATGTTAATCGCTCTGTAATGTTTTTGTGACTGTGAGGCCCCATTTCCAACAATATGTAACATTTAATTTATTACTATACACATCCAGTATTAGTATACACCCAATATAGTAATGTACAGAGGACTTTATTATACAGATCCCACAATAAAAAGATGTTTGTAATGAAATAAAACTTATATTATATTATACTATATTACACCAAGTGGAAGTAATAAACAATTATTTTGAATATTATTTAAATAAGTCTGTCTGCTCCAAAGTTTTGAATACATTAAATAAGTGCATACCTTAACCAGAAATTATGCTAAAGATTTCTCAATGTGCCGAAGGCCCAAGTTTTGTCCCAGGCTTCCTATTTTTTCTAGCTCCAGTCTTGTTCATAACTCATATTTTTGCTATTGACATCTACATCAAGCTGATTTGATCGTCCGCAGAGCGATTTTATACTCGACACATACCTACAAATGCAAAACTGACAAATCAATGCTATAGGCGCTGTTCTGACAAATGGTGATAAAGTGTTGCTCTGAAATCATCTTTCACACTTTCCGGCTTAAACATGAATATACAGTAGCTACATCATTTCAAATTTACTTTGAGGAGACTGAAACTGAGAGATTTCCGTCTGCATTGTGTGCTTTGAAAGCAAAGGGGGTTTTATTTACAGAGGAAAGAATGAAGGATAATTTCAATACCCTTAAAGAGCCTCATTTGCATAGTCCGCAATTTGCATATATAATTTCTCATTAAAACTGAATCAAACTTTTTAGAAGTTGCTGAAATGGCATCTAAACATCAAGTTAACTAAATTAAATTTGCTTCTCGTGGTTTTGTGACAGGCACCATATCCGTCAACTCGATCCGTACTCCCTACAACGCTCCCGGTGAGAGTGAGATCCTGGACTTGGACGACATACTCTATCTGGGCGGCCTGCCAGAGGACCGTGCCGGTCTGATCTTCCCTACGGAGGTCTGGACTGCGCTCCTAAACTACGGCTATGTGGGCTGCGTGCGAGATCTGTTCATGGACGGCCAGAGCAAGGACATCCGGCGGATAGCGGAGGCCCAGAGAGCAGTCGGGGTGAAGCCGTCCTGCTCTAAGGAACCTCCCAAACAGTGTCTAAGCAACCCCTGCTTGAACAGCGGCACCTGCAGAGAGGGCTGGAACCGATATGTGTGTGACTGCTCAGGGACGGGCTATCTGGGACGCTCCTGTGAGAGAGGTGAGTACCTGTATTTTGCATGTCGAGTCAAGATTTGCTATACTTTTGATATAAGCTTGGTTTCTGTTTTTGCTGTGTTGTGCTGGGTAGTTCCACCCACATCAATCTCATTAGCTGTGTTTCCATCCACCTATTTTTATGCGCATTTTGGGATATCACATAAAAATACGCTGGATGGAAACGCCAAAATGTGCATGAATTCTAAAAATGCGCATAAAAAACTTGCTCAACTAAGTCAGATAAATTTCTTATCCCATGAGAAAATGTGCACATAAACTACAATGGCAACACTTTTACTGAATAAATTCCTTAGTGCATATCAAAAAAGACATGTGACTTTGCAATGGGACTGCATAAAACTGGACCAACCAACAGACTGATCTCATTGCACAGCATCTGAAATGCTAGTTTTGTCGTTCTAAAATGCTTGTGCAAAGTTATAATTAACTCCCAGAACTGCGTTCCCAAACAGCAGGCTCCAAAAATAATATTACATGACCGTGTTTCATCTGTGTGCTCTGAAGCTCGTAATTCAATGTATACATTTATTGTAAAATTATTATATATAGTGCCTTCTCCTACGGCAACAAATTTAATTTTTCTTCGTGATATTTAGTGCAGCTTGATATTCGTAACTTTGGATATAAACATAGCTATTGGTGTAAAATCCAGCTTCACGTACTAGTGGCCCTCAACAGTATTCGAACACATAAAATGTATTAATTCCAACTTATTACATAAAATTAAATTAGATGAAATATATTTAATAGGGGTGATCTGAAAACAAATGACTTCTGTTTTTTTTTAACCAATTGCATGACAGTGATTTTGTTTTTGGTTAATTGTTTCTTTTTTTAAAACCTAAGAAACTTAAATTTTTAAGACTAGTGGAAAGAAAACCTCCAAAATACATATTTAAATGTTTATTTTATAACAGTTTATCTATTTGTGTCTCTATATTTCAATTACAATATATATTTGTTTTCTAAAAATCCAAAATCTCCACTTCAGTAGCACTTACTGTATATTCAGTAAACTTTCTACTTTCTAGGTTTTAACAGAGGATTTTGTTCATATATCATATAATTTTAACACTTTACTACTTAACTTCTCACCATGTTTTTTTTTTTTTTTTTTTTTCTAGCTGTATTTTCTGATTTATGGAGTGATAAAAAGAGATCTACTCTATAAAAACCTTTAATATGTCAACAAAATGAGAGGAAAAAATGAACACATCTTTACCCAGTGTTCAGAATTCTGTTCTGGAAATGTTTGCAAATCAGTGCATATTTAATAAGACAATCATTTGCATAGTTAAACATAACATTTCAGAAAATTTGTCATACAAAACAAATGTCTTAATGTACTGTGATTAATTAACTGCTGATATCTGTTAGTTTAAATGTTTATCCTATTCACCTTCAATGCTTTGTTTAAGAAGTGCACTGTATTTGTATCAAATAAATGCCACTTGGTTTGATTTTTGATTCATGCATTTTGAAGGTGTGGCTTAAATAGCCAAATACGCTCTCATTAGCTGTGATTTTGTTTGTTAGTGCATTCTTTGTCTTTCACTGAGGACTGAAGTAATAAGATGAGGTGTTAGAAGAATCACTGCTTCTATAAAAGATCTGTACGCTCATTCTTTCTCTCATGACGTGTAAAGACGTGGCACTCATTCAGAGATATTTTGTCCATTATGTTGCGTTGGGGAGGGTGACATTCACCGCTTTGTCGCCTCGGCCTTATAGCATAGAAGAATATCTCTCTTTGTCAGCTCATCCTTGACAGTGAGGAGGAAAGTGCAGCTGAGCTGACGTTACTGTTACCGTGGTAATTGTGTTTCTCTTCAGTCCATGTCATCTTCCGAGAGAGCCACTCAAGCATGGATTATGTTTTTGCCTTTTGTCTCCCTCCCTAGCAGAATTTTAATTCTGTTGTTTTTCCACATGAACAAAGCGGCCAGCGTTCACCCCCTCCCTGCTAAAAAGGGAGTCCAGGAGAGCTCTAAGTCCAGCTATGCATTTTTACCCCTCGTAGGTGCCTATATAGCGTATATTCATTCTGGAATTGCTTGAAGCTATAGTGGCTAATTCTTTAATGGAAGTGCATCTCTCCAAAGCTTGTTGCTGTTGTCTGGACACTGATATCACCCTGCAGCAAAGTCGCTACTGTGGGAAAATACAATCAATTATATGCGCATTGTTGAAGCTCTGTGCAGGAATTATGGAAATGATTCGGTCAATTAACCCATCAAAGATGGCTTGCTTTGTCATCGCCCGAGCAAAGTTCACCGCAAACAGCCATCAGAAAGAGAATGGTGCAGTCTGGTGCAGTTTTATAGGGTGTTGCCGGCTTCCTCCAGATGCACGTTTATAAGATTCCAGTCACAGAATACAGCTTTTTGTGTAACGGTAGAATGGAGAAAAGAAATGAGATAGACGCACAGAGAAAGAGACAGAGAGACAAAAAGAGACATGCGACAGTGTTAATCTTGTCAGCAAAATGAGTAATGGAAATGTTTGTTAAAGTTTATATATATATATATATATATATATATATATATATACAGTGTATGTATATTTATTTATATATATATATATATATATATATATATATATATATATATATATATATATATATATATTTTTTTTTTTTTTTTTTTTTTTTGTCAGTTGTAATGAAGATGAGAGAAGATGAGACAAAGATGCTCAATTTTAATTAACACATGCTTGAAATATGATGAGGGAAAGATAACTAAGATATTAATGCAGTAAATGATTTTAGAAGAAGATAAAAATAACTGGATGACATCTAACTGAAAGAGCTGAACAATGATGTGTATATATATATATATATATATATATATATATTTCTTTGCACAGATAATGAAACAAATTGACAAACTTGAGTGCTAATCAGAATGTGCAAGTCGTTGTTGCCTTAACATGTTAGACTTAAGAAATATTCTGAAAAGTTTCAAGTGGAAAATTAAAAAGCATGAAGAGTACAGTAACTGAAAATGAACAAATACCTTAGTTTACCCATTATTTAGTTATTTATTTTGCTTTTGGTATTAAATATTTTCTATGATTTGATAAATGTTTAAATAGTTTATAGTTTTTTACCATTTTTTATGTTTGATCTACTAAAGCTAATTACATTTCATTTTTAATTCATATAATTATATTACACAATTTCAAATGATTACATGATAATTCTTTTATATACTGTATATTTCAGTCTAAAATGTAACTAAAATGTGAATGATTTGACATTACTGAAATGTAAAAGTTTTTTGTTAAATGTGTGGTCTACTAAAACAAATGATTTTTTATATTATTAGATATTTTTTTACTGTAATTTACTGTAGATTAGATATTTATGTGCTGTATATTTCAATCAGAGTAAACTGGAAAAGATTAATGAATATGAAATGAAGAAGAATTGGGGTATTTCTTTATTCATATTTGTGTTTGTTTGTGGTATACTAAAATGATTCCTTTATTTAAATTTTATTTTATTATAAAATTATTTAATTTCAAATGATTATGTGATAGTTCTGCTATACTGTATATTTCAGTCAGAGTAAAATGTGCAAAATTAATATGACATGACAAAACTGGCTAAATTGTAAAAGATTTTTTGTTTAATGTGTGGTCTACTAAAACAAATGTTATTTTTTATATTATTACATATTTATTTACTGTAGATTAGATATTTATATGCATACTGTATATTTTAATCTGAGTAAATTGGACAAAATGACAAAACTAGCTAAATTTACAGGATGAAAGAAAGAAAAATAAAACTGAAAATGAACACCACCAACAGATGTAGACGGGGTGAGTTAGGGTGAGCAAAAAAAAAAGTTCTCAGAGCAAGTCATTACGTTCACAGTTGGCCCTGCCCAGCTGTGTGAGGTGAAATAAACTCAGTGCATAAATCCATAACCATCCAGCTGCTCTCAGTGCTTGACTTACTTGAACAAAGCATCAAAGGAAAACAAACGCCCCAGAATAACATCTGCCCTAATTTCCTGTCATTTCTCCAAGGGTCCTAATGGGCTCTTACAGTGACTAAACTTAGCGCGTAACCTCTGCTCATCCCTCAGTACCTGATAGTTCTGCAAACAGAGTTTTACCTTACGGCGTTCATTTTGTTTAGAAAGACGACAGGATGTGCTACAAGCGGGTTCAAACAGCCGAGCCGTAATAGACTTCACTTTTATTTCCCACAGCCACACCTGCTTGATTGCACGCTTGGCAGGTCGTTCATGTTGATTCCCAAGTCAGTATTTGTTTCATTGCCCCAGCCGCTGTGCGCTTTTAGACTTCATGAGGTGTCGTGTTGCGTGCAGAAAAATTGTAACATGCATTTACGGTGAAGGTTCCATCGGCATGCGGGAACTCACCACGAGCAAACCTGAATAATGTATGATGCCTCTGAGCCAACTCATCCTGTTTATCATGATTGTTGAACATACATTTCCCTAATCCCTGTGGCAACCATAGCTCATGAGCGCTGCAGTATTCTAGCAGGGAGGGCCTGCGGCTCCACCATGTGACTGCTGACTCTCCGGATGTCACCTAGCGAGCTAAACTCAAAGAACTTTGCAATTCGGGGAGAGCGTATTCAGATGTAGGCAGATTAGGCCATTTGCATGTTTGTGAATGCGAGGTGGAGGCGTGGCCTAGCAGTGATTAGCAAATGCGCTCTGAAATGTTGAGCATCCATGCAGGTGATGCAGGTTTGAGTCTGGCTTGTGTCATTTCTTCCTTTCTCCCTTGCTGGCAGCATTTCTAGTTCTGTTATTCTTATCAATTAAATGGCAAAAAGGCACAAAAAAAAAGCTTATTTAAAAAAAAAAAAAAAATGGGTAACACTTTATTTCGATAGTCCACTTTAGACATTCTACTAACAGTAAGTAACTTTGCAACTACATGTCAACTAGCAGTCATTAGAGTATTAGTAAGACGGCCTGCTTAATATCTTCTTACACTTTATTTTGATGGGTCCACAACATACAACATACTGACTATCAGAAACTTTGCAAGTATATGTCAACTTATTCTACTAACCCTAAACCTACCCTACTGAGAGTTAGCAGACATGTAGTTATTAATTAATGATAATTAGTTGACATGTAGTTGACACTTAGTTACAAAGTTACTAATAGTTAGTAGAATGTCTGAACTGGACTATCGAAATAAAGTGTAACCAAAAAATGATGTAAATCATGATAAATAACAATTGACTGTGTTAACATGTTATCAAATGATGTAGAAAAAAAAAAAAGTATGTGAAAATATTAAGGAATTATGCATATTAAGGATGCATGAAATGCTATTTCATGAAATTATCCTTAGAAAGTCAGACATTTATGTCAGTACAGACAGTAATGTTTTTCTTTGTCTATCAGCAAATATTGTTTGTATGTGACACAACTAAAACCATAAAAATGGCATATTTTATTTCAGCTAGCTGCCAAGGTAATGTAAGTTTACTAAAATAACTAAAACTAAAAACTATAACTTAAGAAAAAAAGTCATTTAAAAAAAATAAAAAATCACAGGCACACACAACAATTTACTAAAACTTTAACTTCAACTTCAACTATTCAAACTAGCTTCCTAAGCAACATTTTTCATTTTCATTTAGTAGTTGAAATAGCTACTAAAAGAATGAAAACTATATAAACTAAAACGTAAACTTCACAACAAACTATATAGACATATTTTTAAAAATGATAAAAACACAAAACAAAAAAATCTTATAACTGAAATAAAAACAGAAAATATTAAATCTAATGCAAAATATTAATTAAATGATCATTTAAAAAACTATACTAGCATATCAGTGATACTAAAATAACACCGGTATGTGATTAATTTCGATTAGGCCGTTTTAAGGATTTGCACATCATGTAATTTATTAGATACAATTAAACTTTTACCAGGTCAGTTTAATTAATTGATTTATTTATTTTGTTTTGTCTGAGACCGAGTAAAAAGTGAGATTATGTGGGAGCTAGAAATGGAGACAAAAATG